>NW_017675193.1:0-44549 GCF_001879085.1 Nicotiana attenuata | reverse complement strand
TTTTGTTCCGCGAGGGTTATGTTATTTCCACCATTTTTAAGCGAGCTTGGGAGCTATTGGACGAAATTGAAGGGGGATTTCGACTAGGTGTGATTGGAGGTAAGTCCCTTGGCCTAAATACATGGAACTTTGATAGATTTAACATGGAAATTGGTTGAAATTCTTCAAAAAGGAGTAAAGCTAGGGCTTGAGTTTTTGATATTTTAAATTGGGATTTGATAGGCCATTTGAGCTCGGATTTGGGAGTTCTTGGTATGTATGAACTCGTGGCGAGACGAGGAATCCGGTAATATGAGTTTTGTAATTTTTCGAGAAGTGGGCCCGGGGCTCGGGTTTCACTAGTTTCGAGATTTCTGCTATATCTCGATTGTTTTCGATTGGGTATTGTTCCCTTAGCATATTGTGATGTATTCGCTCTGGTTTTGGTTAGATTCGACGCGCGTGGAGGCCGATTGAGGGGCAAAGGCGTCGCGAGCTAGGGATTTCACCGGTCCGAGGTGAGTAATACTTGTAAATGATATCCTGAGGGTTTGAAACCCCGGATTTGCACATCATAGTGCTGTATTGTGGTGACTTGCACGCCAGGTATGAGCGTGGGGTAGAGCACCGTTGGGGATTGTGACTTAGTCCGTCCCGGTTGTTGGTTTTATTGCATAATTGACTGAAACTACTAGTTATCATCATTATTTGGTTTGATTGCTATATTTGGGCTTCGTGCCAATTGTTTGAATCCTTCAGGGATTGATATCACTGTTTTTGCATTACTTTGCATATTATTTTATCACAGTCCAAGGTTTAAAATACTGTTTCGCAAACTCAGCTATCTTTCTAAGATTTGAAAACCTAAATGATATTTTACTGACGTTTTGAGTTGAGACTGTTATTTTACTATTGCCCAAGGGGCTTATGTGCATTTCTGGACTGAGGATGGATCGGGCTGCGCGCCGCAGCGGTGTGATATTGATATTGCGCTTGGGCTGTAGGAGCCCCTCCGGAGTCTGAACCCCCACAGGGAGCGCGGGTACCCAAATGGATCGGGCTGCGCGCCGCAGCGGTCATATGCATTGCGTTGCATTCATGCATTGGTTCCTGTTTGTACTACGTGTCATGACATTTAGCACTCTCATATCATTGGCATCCATGCTATTGCTTGTACTGTTTACCAGACGCCCTGGTGTTAATTGTTTGTGGAGTGCTGTGCCCGAGGGGCTGACTTATGTGCAGACTTGCACCATCTGATTACGCATTCATTTGTTTGACTGTTGGAAAAGGATGTTTTCAAAAGAGGTTTTAAACTGAGCCAGATATTTTCTAAAGGATTTTCACGGTTTTACTGTTTTCTCAAAGAGTGGTACTGTCCTATATAGCATGATGGATTGCTCTTACGTGATTTCTTGCCTCTCAGTTATTATTTACTCTTATTACTCACTGAGTTGGAAGTACTCACTTTACTCACTGCACCTCGCGTGCAGTTGCAGGTATTGTTCACCCGGTAACGGGTTATTAGCTGATTGAAGGTATGGCTATTGTAGCTGAGTAAGGTGACCGCCAGCGTTCGCGGCACCGGATGTTGTCTTTTGATTTCCAGGATTTTTCCTTATATATTATTATTGGCCCTGTAGTTGTGTTCAGGTTTCTTTAGATGCTCGTGACTTGTGATACCCCGGTCGGGTTGTGTTGGGTTGTAAATACTGGTTATTATTGTCGTTAAGCGGTATTTATCTTTCATTTATGTGTAAAAATTGTTAAAGAGACGATTTGGGTTAGTTGGCTGGCCTTGTCTTCACGAGAGGCGCCATCACGATCGGGTTTGGAAATTGGGTCGTGACACCTAGCTCCTATTAGTAGGCGCCATCACGACTCCCGAGGGTGGGAAATCCGGATCGTGACATGAGTATTGTTATAAATAGAATTGTATTTATGGTGAATGTCTATATTTAGAGAGATTCTAGGGTTCATTGCTTGGTGGCTAAGTCACCCTCTCCCTATAAATAGAGGCTTCTATTCCCATTGTAATTTATCCCAAATCAATAAGAATTCCCTCTCTCTCTTTCTCTACAATACTGCTCTTCTTCTTTTATTGTTTCATAACACGTTATCAGCACGAGGCTCTAACAAATTGAGTAGAAGTTTTGGGATTGAGCGTAATGATTGTCAATTATTCCATGAACTTCCTTTATGATTAAATTCTGGATTTCAGGTAAGTATTTTACTTTATTTTTCTCTTTTAAATTCTTGAAATTCTCTAATTTAATTTTATATTACAAGCAAAGACAACAAAGTTTGATTACAACTCTAATGGAGTTTGTAAGAAATTATAACCACCTGAAGTGGTAAAATTTCTATGTCTTGCCATGATCAAAGTCATGTATGATCGTGAGCACAAGAAGTGAAAACCCGTCCCATTGAATTTGCTCCATTCTCATTCCCTTAAGAGAATGTGATAGCAATATGTGATAAGTCTGAAAGAAGACAAAATTATTACCGTGAAGGTATCAATGGATGTGGACATGGCAATAGACGAAATTATAATCGTCATCATTGTGATAATGAGAATAATAAGGATTCTCAAAATAATCCTTCACTCTGTGAAAGTAATATTTGTCATCGATTTGACATGAGATTTTATAAAGCACATATAGATGATTATGGTTCATTCATGATGTGAATGTGACAACATCTGATTTAAGAATACATATTCATTTTTGGAAGAATATGAGCGTGCTTGTGGTATATACCACACTCACCTCTAGAAGGAGGTTTGAGAGAAAATAAGAAAATAATGTCATTACTATGGCATAAATGGTCATTGGTCACGTACTTATTGTACGCCAAAATATTTTGGCATTGTGATTATTAAAAGACAGCGGTAATGCAAGAAACAGAACTTGCATATAATTTTGACCATAACCATAATGGTATAACTTTCTCTTTAAAAGAGATATTCACCATATTGATGTTGATGAATATGTGGTAGTACCAAATTAATTGATAGCTCTGGAAGAGCCAATTATTATTAGTTTGGAGAAATAAAATTGTCGTAGTAAGTCTCAAAGAAGCTTATTTAGTTTCTAAAGTATTCGCGAAAGCGGTTCGTTATATTGAGACTATAAATAAAGGAAAGATTTAATATCTTCTATTACTACAACTTGTAGCGGGATAATATGTATATGAAAAGCTACCCGCTTTATTCTCCAGTTTGTACTACACAAACAAAAGAATGCCACAATAAAGTGGATGTTTATTGATATAAAAACCCATATCATAATAAATTTGGAGTTTATCGATAATTGCACACGTCATGGTGTAAACCTAGTCTTTATCAATATTGATAATTTATCCAATTGGCATAATCAGTTTAGCCATATCAATTTAAGCATGATGTGCAAAAATAAAAGAGAATTCACATGGGTAAATATTAAAGAATTAGAAAGTTCTTTATGAATTCTCTTATGTTGCCTGTTCTCATTAATTAATATATCAACTAAAATTGGGATTGAATCCCATGAATGCTGGAAATATTAAAGGTGAATATGGGCCCATTCACCTGCCATGTATACCACATAAGATGCATCTATGAGATGGTTACATGTGCGATTATTAATAACCCGCAACATGGTGTTTTGCGAGGTAACTTGCTCAATAATTTAATTTCGAGCATAATTTCCAGATTTTTTATTCAAGAAGTTCATCTTGATAAGTTGGTTTACATCACAGTTGGGTTAGCAAAATGATTTATTAAGTGCCTCTACTTAATAGCTAAACAATTACTTATGAGAACAAAGTTATCTATATCAGTTTGATATACGTTATATACCAAAGTATATTATTTTCTCCCCTCACAAGTGGTTCGGGGTCAGGAACCAAATAATTCCATCTTATTATTATTGATGTGCGGTGTATATTTTGATTAACACCATAACGCACAAAGATGATGAAGCAAGTTAGTTTTCTAACATGATGGAGAGAGATGATAACATTGAGAAAAAGTTACGCGGAATGAATTATCATTTGTACATCTAGATCCTCGACTAAAATAATATGAACTTGAAGTTCATAAAAAGATAATTCATTTGCAATATATTGCAAAGCATGCTAGACGCATTTGCTGGCCCAAAGAAAGTAACTATATTCTCATTGCAAATGCTCATATTAAGTCCTAGAAGGACAAAGTCTATGGTACGCTTAAAGCGCATAGACAAATCGGTTTCAAATAAACTTCTTGACAAAGAAGATGAGCAAATGATCTAAATGATCATAACAAAAGGGGGCAAGTGATCTAGAAGACACATGACATAACACTTCATAAAATCTCATGAGTGATTCAGGTACCTGAATATATGAATGAAGAGATCTCTATGTTATGTCTTTATAAAAAAATATTGAAACTGATATAAAATATTTGTCGACGACATCTATCATAGCGCTAAGATAGATGAGGATCTTAAGTCTATCGAATATAGACACAAAAATATTGGCCAAATGGAAGAGCCACAATTCAAGTATAATTTGAATTCATATGAAAGACATGTAGTTTTGAACATGTAGTTCAAATACTTGAAAGTATAAAGCCAATGATATGTGCAATCAGTTTTCGATATCTTTTTTGTCTAGCATGACATGAAACTTGATATGCATCTAATTAAAGTCTAATATATGACTTATATGGCTTAACTTATGAGACCCTTGAAAGATTTAAATTGCTTGAAGCATATACAATTCTTGATCTTGAAGTACCACATCCTCATTGCAATTTGTGCATATATGTATCTTGCTATAACTATAAGCATGATAACGTAATAGCGAGAATACCTCCATAGAGATATTGAAGAGCCATTCTACGATATTTATGAAGACATTATATCTTTATCAAGAATGATGATTTCAAGGTGCAATATATTCATTCAAGTTAATATGGCTGATTTGTTCATCAAATCTCTACCAAAGATCTTTTGAAGATGGTGCACAAGATTGGAATGCAAATGCTCAAGGATGTGAATTGATGCTCTCATCAGGGGGAGTTAATACGCGTTGTACTCTTTTTCCCTTACAAGGTTTTGTTCCACTGGGTTTTCCTTGCAAGGTTTTTAACGAGGCAACCAAAAGGCGTATTATTATATATGTGTACTCTTTTTCCTTTTCTAGAATTTTTTTCCATTGGTTTTATTTTAGTTAAGGTTTTAACGAGGCACATTATCTGTTGAATAGACATTCAAGGGGGAGTGTTATAAATAGAATTGTATTTATGGTGAATGTCTATATTTAGAGAGATTCTAGGGTTCATTGCTTGGTGGCTAAGTCACCCTCTCCCTATAAATAGAGGCTTCTATTCCCATTGTAATTTATCCCAAATCAATAAGAATTCCCTCTCTCTCTTTCTCTACAATACTGCTCTTCTTCTTTTATTGTTTCATAACAAGTATCTAATTATCCACCGGTCTAATTATTTGTACCTATAATTTGGATGCGTTTGTCAGAAACAAGAAATTTACACATTTTAATTTACAACACCAAGTATTTTATATTATTCTCTCTAACTTTTTTTGTGGCATATTTGCCTTTTCAATTTGTCCAAAGAAATTTTAATATTTAAAATAATTTAATTTTAAGGTTTTAAATATAATCTTAATGAGATAAATTATAATTATAAAAATATAAATAACTTATTTTAGATTATAAATATAAAAAGAATTCTATCTTTCTTAAGTATGAGGTAGTTTGATTCGGCACGAAATTTAAGGGGGTAAAAAAAGAAAACTTTTGAAATTTGTGGTCTTAAAAGTTTAAGGGGTAAAATATTTGTGGGGTCATAATATTTATGTATTTATAAAAGCTTCTCATTAAGGATAAAATATATAAGATAAAGAGTTTAAAGTTGAATTATTTCCTATCATTATTTTTTAAAAAGACTAATAAGAAAAGAGTGTTATCTAAATTGAATATTTGTTTACACAAATCAGAAACAGTTGGTGTACCAAACACAGCTGCAGCTTTATTGTGAATGGTCGTGAGAAGAACACACAGAAATCCTAGGTAAGAGCTTGGGCGTTGGCAGGTGTGGGCCATATGTTTATCGAAATAGAATAGAGATTTTTTCTTTCCTATACCATATATGAAACCTTATTACCAAAAACGTTTATAGTTTTTAATTTACCCGCCTTGTCCACATTTTTTCTTCAATTATTATACCAATCATTAAATACTAATTAATAGTAGCTGAATCTTCCTAATTTGTCGAGCTAAATTTGAGGAACAGAATATTCTAAAAAGATTTGGCGTAAATCAGATCAAATCATATTCTTCCAGATATTCCTATTTAGGCTAGCTACAATTATGGAAGTAAATATTCTTCCAGATATTTTTCACCATTGATAGCCATTAAAAAAGCTTGAAAGCTTTGAATTCAAATTTGGGTTTTCGAAAATCATTATTTGTTTGGATTGGGTGTTGTTGAAAATAATCGGGAATATGGTTTGGAGTTTATATCTCAATTTTGAGGGATTTTGGTGAAGATTAGACTTGGTTTTGACTGAAAAGAAGAAGAAGAAGAAGAAGAAGAAGAAGAAGAAGACATATTGCAGAAATTGTAGATAAATTGTAGATTATTTGTATTCTGAATGTAGATGCTTTATTTTCTATTTTCACAAATAAAAAATGGCTAAAACTTCTACAAATCTTCTGAAAAACGTAATTATGTCAAAAATCACAATTATGCTACAATTGGATGGGAATTGGGATATAAAAATTCAATGTACCCAGTTTGTAGATAAATTGTAGATTATTTGTATTCTAATTGTAGGTGCTTTGTTTTCTGTTTTCACAAATCAAAAACGACTAAAACTTCTACAAATCTTCTGAAAAAAATGCAATTATGTCGAAAATGCCAATTATGCTACAATTGAAATGGGAATTGGGATATTAAAATTCAATGTATCCAGTTTGTAGATATTTTATAGATAAATTGTAGATTATTTGTATTCTGATTGTAGATGCATTGTTTTCTGTTTTCACAAATCCAAAACGACTAAAACTTCTACAAAATGTTGTGCAAAAAACAGTCTACAATTTATCTACAATTTCTGCAATATGTCTTCTTCTTCTTCTTCTTCTTCTTCTTCTTCTTCTTCTTCTTCTTCGAGTTTCAATCTGAATTTCAGTCAAAACCAAGTCTAATCTTCACCAAAACCCCTCAAAATTGAGATATAAACTCCAAAGCATATTCCCAGTTATTTTCAACAACACCCAATCAAAACAAATAATGATTTTTGAAAACCCAAATTTGAATTCAAAGCTTCAAAGCTTTTTAATGGCTGTCAATGGTGGAATTGCTGCTCTCTTGTCTCTTTGAAGGTTTGTTCTTCTTCATTGAGAAAATTTGAAGCTGAAGGTAAATGTGTGTATGAACTTTGAAGATTTGACTTTAATTTTGATGAACTTTGTTGTTCTTCATTGATGAACTTCAACTGGAGTAAAATGGGGAACCAACTTTGTTGAAGGGTTTCTTCAATTTTCTGTGAATTTAGAGGGAGAATTTGGTTTCAGAAGATGGAAAATGGTAAAAAGAACGTGGGTATGGGTAAAACGTGGGTGGGACTGAGGGGTTAGGGGAGAGAAACGTGCAGATTCCTTTAATTAAGGAGTAAAAAATGTACAATTAATTATACCCTTAATTAATTATGGTATAGAATTGGTAATTTGGTATACTAAGTGTAATTAAGTCAAATCTTAAACATTGAGGGTAATAAGGTTTCCTATGTGGCATAGGAATGTAAAAATCTCAATAGAATATTTTGGGATTTGGGACAAACGGGGATTTGGCACAAATGGTTCCTATCTAGCGACCCATAAGGGAATGTTGGGCTTAGGTGGATATTGGCCATTATTAGGGGAGTCCGAAACCAAAATGTGGTTCTTTTGGACTCAAAGAACAAAAATATGTGAAGAAAAATATAGTGACCAAAATATATATAGTGTCTTTTTAAAAGACGCTATGTTTGAATTAAAAAAAGCGGAAAAATATAGCGTCTTTTGTTAAGATGTTATATATATATAACGTCTTAACAAAAGACGTTATATATATAATATAGACCGTCTTCTTCCTTCCCCAAAACAGAATCATCGAAACCCCTCCCCTCCCCCATTCCCCCCTCCGTTTTTAATCAAAAAAAGCTTGAGTGGATCCCACCCCTCCCACAAAAAGTAAAGATTCTCGGTCCCACGTGCTAGCTAAGGCGTTATGTCGGACATTGTTGCTTGTTTCGGCTCCAAATCACAAAATCTTCGACTTTCTAAAAATCTTAAATCGAGGTATTCCAACTTAGTTTTTTGTTAAAACTTGTATAAAAATGCATATTAGTTTTTTTTTATGTATTCTATGTTATTTTGTGATTGTTTTGCGATTTAACTAATTTGTTATTTTTTATCGGGCTATAGTATTAGTGTGCTAAAAAAATTCATAAAATAGAGAAATTATTATTAGTTGTTAAAAAATATTAATTAGTTACTTTTTACTGTGGTATATGTATTTTCGTGATTGTTTTGTGATTAAATTGATTTATTGTTTTTATTCGATTTAGATTATTTATTTGCTAAAAGACTAGTAAACTAGATAAATTGTTACTTTAGTTCCCTGTATTGGTATCTTGTGGCTTAATGTAGTGCTCGTATTTGTAATGTAGTAAAATTTTAGCGTAGTAAAACGTAGTACCCTTTAGCGTAGTATCCTTGTAGTTATAGAAATTAATTATTTAAGTATCTCTTATTCCCAAAAATACGTCAAAAAGCTGATAGTTCAAACACAAACTATCTCCAATTATAGTCAACAAACATAAGAACATAAGAATTCAGGATACATTGGTGCTACTGGGCCTCAAATATTATTTCCGGAACCAAAATGTGAATATTTAATAACTAAATCTTGCATAGTTAAGAAAGTTAATTATTTTATTTTAGTATAGTAAAAAATAAGTCAGTAACAAACAAACAAACATATAAAATAATAAAACTAACATATTAAATAATAAAACATACATATTAAATAATAAACTAGCATGTACAATAATAAAATAACAGACCAGTTGAGTGAAAAATCGAAAAAAAATTTGCATCATGAATATATGAATTCAGGATACATTGATGCTACTGGGCCTCAAATATTGTGTTCGAAACCAAAATGTGAATATTTAATAATTAAATTCTGTATAGTAAAAAATAGGTGAATAACTAACAAACATATAAAATAATAAAACTATCATATAAAATAATAAAACTAAAATATTAAAATAATATAAAATATAAAATTATAATATTGAAAATGTATCAACCTAATTAACAATATAGTAAAAATATCGAATAAAATTTAATATTCAAGGTTGCAATATATTTAAGTAATGGAAAAGAAAATAATGTAATTAATTTTGTTCAATTTACAGTAGTCGTCATGGAGGTTCCGCCTTTGCATCCCGGACCTGCCTCCTTAGAGCTACTATTGCTATAGGCCGAACATAGGTCTTCCTACATATGGGAGGGGCAGTTATTGGCCCATAATTTACGTTCTAGGAGAGTAGACGATATGTGGGACTTTCTTAAGAACCGCCAGCTCCATCCCCGTATAGCCAGACACCTGTAGGATACGGGTTTTTATAGGATCATTGAGATCGGCCGGCTGCAGCTGGATTGGTCGTTGATCACGGCTTTGATAGAGCAGTGGCGACCAGAGACGCACACATTCTATTTGCCCATTGGCGAGGCCACTATCACGCTGCAGGACGTGGAGGTTTTGTATGGGCTACCGGTTGATGGACTTCCTGTTGCTTTGTCGCAAGCCATGAGAGATTATACGGGAGATCACTACCTGCCTACCTGGAGACGTTACAGCGGTTCACCGGTTCCTGGCCATAGGATGAGGGTGCATTGGTTGGGGCTAGTCGTCTTGCGTTGACGCCCATCCGGCTGCATTTGGAGGCCATGCATGATGACATTATTCATGATACACCGGATCTTCATATTAACCGGTACACGAGGTCGCTGCTGCTGCTTATGTTTGGAGGCGTATTGTTCCCGAACACTTCGAGAAACCTAGTCAGCTTGAGATTTCTTCATCATCTTGAGTGGCTAGATGATTTACATCAGTACATCTGGGGTGCTGTTGTTCTTGGTTCCTTGTACCGGCAGATGTGCCGGGCATGCATGGGCACCCAGCGAGACGTTATAGGATTTATGCCGCTGCTGTAGGTGAAAACATAGTCAAATACTCTCTTCATTATAACATACATCATAAAAATATACCTTAAATTTTACGTCCGAATTGTATATTAGGTTTGGGCCTGGGAGCGGCTCCTGCAGTTTCAGCCACCTCTACAACCCATAGCTCAGGATGCACCACCTCCACCATTTCTCCCTTTGGCTAGAAGGTGGGTTGATAGGCGAGGATATGGACGCGAGTACGAGGCTCGACATAATCTCTCCTGTTGCAGAGATTTGTTGAATTTGCTGGAGGACGTACAGGTAATTCTATACTTAAGTTTACTTGGCCTGGATTTATATGTGTTGCGTATACTCACAGTTCCTATTTTTACGTAATAGTTCATTTGGAGGCCATACAGCGACGACCTAATAGCTAGTTTGCCCGATTATTGCTCGAGTGGGCGACTTATCTGGAGCTCTTCCGTCCCGTTGACGTGTCTCGATATTGTCGAGCATCATGCCACCGAGCGAGTCCTTCGCCAGTTTGGTCGACCGCAGCATGTACCTCCACCGCCCGCATGGCTTAGGACACATTACCAGCGGGATGATCGTTCGAGGGTTGACCAGGCATATGAGGCATGGCTAGAGTTACAGATCCAGACTTAGGACTAGAGGCGTGACCTGATTCCGCCACCCCCTCCAGCCTATCTTATGGATGGTGAGCATGTGTATATCGGCTGGTACCGCAGCATTACCCGACTTTTCATCAGGAATCTCGTTCATCACGCTGGCGGTCGGTTTGTTCCATACGCTGGGAGGCATGAGGCGCTGGTATGTTATTTGGTATATTTAGTTATAACGTTAACCTTACCGTTTCGTAATTAATATTTTACATGTTGTGCAGGTTATTGGCCTACATCAATTCCACCAGTTGGGACTACAGATGCAGCAGCATGCCGGAGAGGGAGCGACCGCTTTGCAAGGCTATGGCCGACAAGTTACAGATTTGGCTGCCCGGACATTGCAGCGAGCCTGGGATGATGAGCGCTTATGACTCGAGGCTGATTATATAGCGCCAGAGCAGTACCATCGTGGGACACCAGTGCAGCCTGCACGTGGTCGACGTGGCAGGGGTGTCCCACGAGGTAGGGGTGTCCCACGAGATCGTGGGGTCGGCTAGGAGGTGGTCCCTAGCAAGCGGGCGTTGAGGCACCTGTTGAGGATGTTGGAGTTCATCAGCCGGGTGACCACCCTGATCCTAGTGATATCCCATCATTTAGCCTGGGGCTTACTCCAAGGACTTCACAGGTGACCTCGTCAGCTCCATTGTTGATTGCGGGCACGGCCTTTATCTCACATGACTGTGATGCGTATTTTCCTGACCCTCCAGAGGCATCGACGGTTGCTTATGCTCGTCCGGTATGAGATGTGGATAGTGGGCGCCGACTGAGTTATGGCTCATCATCGAGGGATGCTGTCACGACCCAATTTCCAAACCCGGTCGTGATGGCGCCTCTCGTGAAGACAAGGCCAGCCAACTAACCCAAATCGTCTCTTTAACAACTATTAAACATAAATGAATAGTTAATTACAACTTAACGGCAATAATAACCGGTGTTTACAACCCAACACAACCCGACCGGGGTGTCACAAGTCACGAGCATCTAAAGAAAACCTTAACACAACTACAGACCAATAAATATATACTAGTAAAATTTCTGGTAACAAAAGACAACATCCGGTGCCGCGAACGCTGGCGGTCACCTTGCTCAGCTACGATAACAATACCTTCAATCCGCTAATAACCCGCTACCGGGTGAACGATACCTGCAACTGCACGCGAGGTGCAGGGAGTAAAGTGAGTACTTCCAACTCAGTGAGTAATAGAAGTAAATAATAACTGAGCAGCAAGAAATCACGTAAAGCAACCAATGGACTGTACAGAAGCCGGGTACAATTTTCGAGAAAACAGTGGAATCAGAGAACTTCTTTAGAAATGTTTCGGCTCAGTTCAAATCTCTTTTGAAAATGGTCCTTTCAATAATTACGAAAGTTGTTCTCAAATAGTTAGTGCTGATTAGCGCAGAAAATCCGCCCCTCGGGCACAAATACCACAGCATAGCAGGTAAAAATGCAAATAAGTATGCAAGATGAACACATAAAAGTTCGCCCCCGGGCATGAATTTCGTTACTAGTCAGTCATTGTTACCTGACCGGTCAGCCATTGTTACCTGACTGGTCAGTCATTGTTACCTGACCAAAACACGTATGACAGTGTCATTGTTACCACTGTCCAATTCTAAATGGGTACCCGCGCTCACTGTGGGTGTGCAGACTCCGGAGGGGCTCCTACAGCCCAAGCGCTATATCATCATAAGGCCTGAAAGCATGTACATATCAACATGAGGCCTGAAAGCCTTCTCACAGTACACTCGAGGCCTGAAAGCCTCCTCACAATACACTCGAGGCCTGAAAGCCTCCTCATATCACTCAGTGTATCCTCACATATGGCCCTCGACCTCAATCAGTCCAAAAATAATCATAAGCCCCTCGGGCATCAGTAAAGAAACAATAATGCTCAGCTCAAACAGTAGTTCAAATATCAGTTAAAACTCAAGGTTGAGTAAAAATATAACAGAGTTCATGAAACAGTGTAATGACAATGGACTGAGTTCAAATAATACTTCAAACACTGAGGAAAACAGTGATGATAGCTCATAGGGAGTTCAAACAGTCGGCAATAAGCCCCAAATATGGCAATAAGCCCAAGTCCTAGTGAAAAACAACAAGTCATAGCGAAATACGCGGTAAAATCAACAACCCGGACGGACCAAGTCACAATCCCCAACGGCGCTCTACCCCACGCTCTCTATCTGGCGTGCAAGTCACCTCAATATAGCACTATGGGTGCAAATCCGGGGTTTCAAACCCTCAGGATATCATTTACAATCATTACTCACCTCGATCCGGCGAAATCTCTAGCCCGCGACGCCTTTGCCCCTCAAATCGGCCTCCACGCGCGTCGAATCTAACCAAAATCAGAGCGAATACGTCACACTAAGCCAAGGGAACAATACCCAATCGAAAATAATCAAAATATAGCAAAAATCTCGAAACTAGCAAAATCCGAGCCCCGGGCCCGCTTCTCGAAAAATTACAAAACTTACATTACCGGATTCCTCGTCTCGCCACGAGTCCGTACATACCAAGAACTCCCAAATCCGAGCTCAAATGACCTATCAAATCCCAATTTGAAAATATAAGAACTCAAGCCCTAGCTCTTCCAATTTTTACTCCAATTTCCATGAATTAAAGGTTGATTCTTCAATAAAATGACGTTTCTAGGTCACGAGACTTACCTCCAATCAATTCCCGTCAAAATCCTCTTCAATCTCTACCAAAAAGCTCTTAAGGTGGTCAACAATGGAGGAAAAAATGAATACGCTCGCGGATGAAATAATCAAATAAAACCTTTTCTGCCCAGGTGCTTTACAATACGCGAACGCGGTCCAAGACCCACGCGTTCGCGATGACCAAATAATGTTGACCACAAATTTACTCTACGCTAACGCGTTTTCCAGTACGCGAACGCGACAACTTAAATCCTCTAACTACGCGAACGCGTTACCAGATACGCGAACGCGATGCACAGGTTCTCTTACCTACGCGAACGCGGCCCCGAGTTATGCGAACGCGAAGACCATTTTCCAGGCCTCTCAAATTTACTCTACGCGTCCGCGACATACCCCACGCGAACGCGATGAACAACACTTCTGCAACAACACAGCTGAAAACCTGCATTACTATAAGACCAAAAATGGTCCGATTGACCACCCGAAATCACCCCGAGGCCCCCGGGACCTCAACCAAAAGCACCATCATATCCCATAACATCATTCAAACTTGTTCCAATCATCAAAACACATCAAACAACGCTAAAACCATCAAATCACATCGAATTCAAGCCTAAGTTCTTCAAAAACTTTCGAAATGCACTTTCGATCAAAAAGTCTACCAAACCTCGTCCGAATGATCTGAAACTTTGCATGCACATCCCAAATGACATAACGGAGCTACTGCAACTCTCGGAATTCCATTTCGACCCCTATATCAAAATCTCGCCTATCAATCGAAATTCGCCAGAATACTAACTTCGCCAATTCAAGCCTAATTCTACACCGGACCTCCAAAATAAATTCCGATCACGCTCCCAAGTCACAAATCATCTCCCGAAGCTAACCGAATCACCGAAAATCACATTCGTGCCCTCTAACTCATAAGTCAACGTCCGGTTGACTTTTCCAACTTAAGCCTTCTTAAAAGAGACTAAGTGTCTCATTTCTTATCAAAACCAATCCGAATCAACTCTAACTCACCACATACCGTTAATGAAACATGAAGAAGTAATAAATGAGGAAAACGGGGCAGTAATACCTGATACGACGGGTCGGGTCGTCACAGATGCTGAGGATCTTTCACAAGATTTGGTTTGTTTGTATTACTATTATTTATATTTGTGTTTATCTCATTGATTAATCATAAATATCTAAAGCCAATTTTTTTAAGCCATCTTCCTTGCCCGTCACGGACAGGCATGAGACGGATGATTATATTGAGGAGGCCACTGAGACCATGGTATGACATTTTAATTTTTTTTAGCTAACACGTACATTACTAATATATATTTCATATACTAAAATATCGCATTATTCTGTAGGTTACTGCTGGACCGATGGCCATTTCTACTGAGCCTGCTAGACTTACTGACGATCATGATGCAGCGCATCCTCCGATAAAGAGGCGACGTGATAAGGATGATCCTTATAGTGTAGCCGGGCGGGATGGGATGCGCCTTAGGCCATCGGCTTCTTTAAAGCATAAAGGTTGTGGGACATATTGATTTTTATTGATTTTATGTACATATGACAATTAGTAAATAATAGCAACATTATCTATGGTTTAACATTATATGCACATTATGTTTTTGTTTCTCGGTTTCTTTATTATTTTCATAGTAAAACTGGGCAAAACAAACATAACAACTGTCACGACCCAAAATTCACTAAGGGTCGTGATGGCGCCGGACACCACTGTCAGGTAAGCCAACACCAAGAAGTTAATTAAATTCCTATTTTAGTATTTATTGAAATTATTTCTTTTATGCATTAAATAATAAATAATGAAATTCACTGAAATAGAATGAAGTCTTTAACAAACTTAATATTGAATAATCCCATAATCATCCCAGAACCCGGTGTCACAAGTGCATGAGCTAATTTTAGGAAATCAAATGAAGTACAACAACTGTCCGGATTACAAATTGGACAGATTGTAAATACTATACACTAAAAGAGACTATGTCGGCTGCGGGTCGACTCGAGAGATGCAGCTCACCTAATTCTCCGTATCAACCATGTTGCTGCGCCCACTAGGCCACTAGAGATACATGTGCCTGTGCAAAAAAAATGCAGAGCAAGTGTAGCATGAGTATCAAAAATAACGTGTGCTCAATAAGTATCCCGTCTAACCTCGAAGAAGTAGAGACGAGAGGTCGACTTCGACACTTACTAGTGGTCCAATAATAATATACCAACAATATAGTAAATCGAGGATTTTCATAAAAATGGCAGTAACTCAATAGCATAAGGCAAGTAAATAATTCTTTCTTTTATAGGAAATTCCCAAATTCATTTTCATCATTTATACATTATCTCCGGCCAGGGAGAACAAATATAAACATTTATGAATTTCAAGGCAAGCAATACAAGCATGCGCAAATCATGCGGAGGTCGTGCAGCCCGTTCCAACAATATTTAAAGTGTTCACTGCCAGAGGGTCGAATGGCGCGAACCAAAGATGCATCTATTACCCCGCTCGTGAATCATACATGCGACGCGGTCAAATATAAATAAACACACCAAACAGTCAATCAAGAATTCATCAGGGAAACAATTATCCAATAAAAGGCAATCTCTCTTTTTGAAAGTCAAGAAACAATGTCTAGTCTTTTAGAAATTCATTTACACGTTCGATATGTTTAAAGCATTTTAAATTGACAACAAGATTTCAAATATCACAAGTAAAGCTAGGGGTGTGCATTCGAATCGGTTTATCGATTTATCGATTTCGATTTCGATTTCGAAATTTTCCTTATCGAGTTATCGATTTCGATTTCGATTTTTTCCTCTTTGGTTATCGATTTATCGATAAACCAATAAGATATACTAAAAGACAAATATACCCTTATTCTATAATACCCTTACCTTTACCCTAAGTCCCTAACCCTATTATTTCCTCTACCCATTCTTCAGCGCCGCTTTTACCTTTCTCCCTTTCCCCGCTTTTTTTTATACCGTTGGAGTGTTGGTGGCATATATTTGATCCCTTACTTTAGTTTCGTTGCATGTGCTTGTTGACACAATTTTTATGTTATAAACGGTGTTCGTCTTATTTTAGCTTCTTTTTATCCATATTTAGTTAGGCGTGTTTATAGCAATATACTTTCTGTGGAATCCCGCAAATTTTCTTATTGGTGTAATTGATAACCGAATCGATAAGCCCCAAAAATCGATAAATCGAAATCGAAAAAATCAAAACCTTATTGAAACGATAACGATAAGCATATGTACAAATCGATAATCGATAAGGGTCAAAATCGAATCGGTAAATCGAATGCACACCCCTAAGTAAAGCATGTAGTTGGGTCCTAGACTACCTAGACTAAAGCATAATAGTAGCTACGCACGGACTCTCGTCACCTCGTACGTACGTAGCCCCCAAAAATAGAAGCACATATCCAATTAATTCACCTATGGGGACAATTCCCTCTTACAAAGTTAGAAAGGAGACTCACATCGCTCCGAAGTTCCATAACCGGCATTCCACGCCCTTCCAAAGACTCAAATTGATGCACAACGTTCCAAAACTAGCCAATAATTATGTAAACCCATTAATACATGTTCGATTACTCATAATAATCTAATTTATAACAATTTCTAACCCCGATCAAAAAGTTGATAAAAATGCCCTCGGGCCCACGTGCCCGGATTCCGAAATTTTTCGAAGATAAAGTTGCCCACAACCTCACGAACTCAAATATATAATTTACTCTCAATTTCATGCCCAAAATCGTGGTCAAAATCCAAGAATATCAAATTTCTAGGTTTTCCTCAAAACCCCAACTTTCTACTAATTTCCATACATAAATCTGTATCTAAATCAAGTATTTAACTTGTAATGAGTGGAAATAACTTACCTTGTGACACTTGAAGAACATCTCCCCTTGAAGCTCTCCAAAATCGTCCACACCAAATGAAAAATGGGAGGAAAATGGCCAATTCCCGATTTTAAACGAACACACTGCCTCCAGCCTTTCCGTACCTGCGGTCACTTGGCCGCTTCTGCGGTTCCGCAGGTGCGTCCCCCAGGCCGTTTCTGCAGTTTTTGCCAAGCCCATCCTTTTCCGCATCTGCGGCACCCAGACCGCATCTGCGATCACGCTGGTGCGGGAATTCCTTCGCACCTGCGGCCTCTAACCCCTTCACTTCCAGCCGTTTGTGCGGTTCACCTTCTCGCTTCTGTTGGGCCACTTCTGCGGTGAATCTTCGGCAGAATCGGTTACACCAGCAACCAGCAACCAGAACCCCCCTTCAACTCCTCCTTCAATCCAAATCGATCCGTTCGCCACTCGGAATCCACCCAAGGCCCTCGGGACCTCGACCAATTATACCAACAGGTCCCAAAACACATTACGGACTTGTTCCAGGCCTCAAATCACATCAAGCAATGCCGAAATCACGAATCACACCCCAATTCAAGTTTTTTGAACTTTAGAAGTTCAAACTTCTACATTCGATGCTGAAAACTATCAAATCACGTCCGATTGACCTCAAATTTTGCACACAAGTCGTATTTGACATTACGTACTCCAACTCCCGAAATCGGAATCCGACCCCGATATCAAAAAGTCCATTTTCGGTCAAACTTCTTGTAACGACCCGGCCGGTCGTTTTTAGAATTTACGCCTCGATCCCCTATTAACTGCTTTCCCCGTATTTATTTCTGCTATTTTGAATTGCCGGGATGTTCGGTTTTGAGTCTCGGAGAGTTTTGGGACACTTAGTCCCTAAATGAGAGCTTAAGTATTGGAAATTTGACTGTAGTCGGAACAGTGTGAAGACAGTCTCGGAATGGGATTCCGATGGTTCTGTTAGCTCTGTTAGGTGATTTTTGGCTTAGGGGCGTGATCGGATTGTGTTTTGGAGGTCCGTAGCTAGATTAGGCTTGAAATGCCGAAAGATAGAATTTTGAAGTTTCCAGTTCGATAGTAAGATTTTGATCCGAGGGTCGGAATGGAATTCCGGAAGTTGGAGTAGCTCCGTAGTGTTGAATGGGACGTGTGTGCAAAATTTCAGGTCATTCGAATGAGGTTTAGACTTTTTGATCGAAAGCGTATTTTTAGAAATTTGGAGTTCTTAGGCTGGAATCCATGGTTAATTTGAGATTTCGATGTTGTTTTAGGTGTTTTAAGGATTGGTACAAGTTTGGACAGTGGTATTAGACTTGTTGGTGCCTTTGGTTGAGGTCGCAGGGGCCTCGGGATGATTTCGGATGATTGAGGGAGGTTTTGGAATGGTTTGAAGCAGCTGAAGCTGCTGGTATCTGTCATAACTGCACCTGCGGTTTGGGTTTCGCGGGTGCGGCGCCGCAGAAGCATCTCAGTGGCTGCAGAAGCGGGAATGGGGAAGTTCAGCAGGAACCGCAGAAGCGGTGGATTTTCCGTAGGAGCGGTACCGCATCTGCGGAAGGGGAGTCGCAGATGCGGAATCTGGGCCTTAAGTGCTAAGTCGCAGATGCGACCTTTGTTCTGCAAATGCGGGACCGTAGAAGCGGTCCCAAGGCCGCAGATGCGGAAACAGCTGGGCAGAAATGTTTTAAAAGAGGTTCCGCGACTTTGGGGTTTATTTCCACCATTTTTAATCTTTTTTAAAGCTCTTGAAGGGGATTGAAGAGGGATTCGAGGGGAATCACTTGGAGGTAAGATTCTTGGTCTTAAAACTCGTTTCTAATGTGAAATCTACCTAGTAAATCATGGAATCTTAGCCTAAAATTGAAGAATTAGGGCTTGAGATTAAGAGACTTTAAAATGAGAATTTGAGGGATCATTTGGACTCCGATTTCTGTATTCTTGGTATGTATGAACTCGTGAGAGTGCGAGGATTCTAGAAATATAAATTTCACCCGATTCTGAGGCATGGGCCCGAGGGGCATTTTGGTCATTTTACTTACTTTCGCGTATTAGCTTAGAATTTAATTATAGAATCGGTTACTTGAAGTGTTATTTACATCATGAAATTTAATTGAATAGATTTGGGCCATTTGGAGTCGAATACTCGTGGAAAGAACGTGACTTCGGGTTGATAGTTGAGCCGATTCGAGGTAAGTGGCTTGTCTAACCTTGTGTGGGGGACTCTCCCCTTAGGATTGATATTGTGATAATTGAAATGCCTTGTACGTGAGGTGATGAGTGATGAGTGCGTACTTGTGCTAATTGTTGGAAATCTGGTTTTTCATTAAAAATAGCCTTAAATTGTGTTCTTCATTTTCTCGCTTACACTATTTGGAAACTTAGCCTGCAGTTAGTCTAGAGAAGCATGTCTAATTGGCTAAATTGCTCTATTTGTTTAAACTGCCTTACTTGTTTTACGTGAAGTATGCTAGGTTAGAATTATCAGTTTTGCCTTGGTATGAAGTTGATCTTAATTGAGTATATCCTTTTTCTGTTATTGTTGCGCGTTTCATTTTTGGGCTATGGGAAGGCATTCCAGGAGACCCCCTGTACGTATTTATGATCGAGCTGAGGTGCGGGATACCGAGAGATCCCTGGCACATATATTGAGGATACTAAGAGATCCTCGGGATACCAAGAGATCCCTGATATATATTGAGGGTACCAAGAGATCCTCGGGATGCCAAGAGACCCCTAGCATATATTGAGGATACCAAGAGATCCTCGGGATACCAAGAGATCCCCGGATATATATATATTGAGGAACTAAGAGATCCTCGGGATACTGGGAGATCCCCGGTTATTATCCTTGTGATTGTTTGCCTCTGTATCAGTTGTAGTTGTCTTATATCCTCTGATATTTTTACTGTTGCACTTATTTATACTGCTCTTACCTACAATGTCGAACTTTATATTATTATTTATTCTCAGTAGGGCCCTGACTTTCCTCGTCACTACCCGACCGAGGTTAGGCTTGGCACTTACTGAGTACTGTTGTGGTGTACTCATGCCCTTCCTGCGCATGTTTTTCATGTGCAGATCCAGGTACCTCTACTAAGACTTACCATCCTTGAGGTGAGGCGATTCTACGGAGACTTTGAGGTATATCTGCCCCTTCCGCAGACCGAGGAGTCTCTCTCCATTCTCTCTTATAGTGATTAGTCCTTCTATCTTTACTGTTGATGTAGACTTTCCGGAGTTAGAGCATTTTACTATATTCGTAGCTTGTGATTCATGGGTTTCCGGGTTTTGGGAACATGTATTAGTTTTGAGAGGTTAACGTTGTATATGCCGGGCGGCACTCTGAAACATTTTTTATTTACTCTATCTCTGTTTTAACTTGTTTTTCTTCCGCAAATTTGGTTTATTTTCCGCATTTTAGGCTTACCTAGTCGTAGAGACTAGGTGCCGTCACGATGGTTCACGGAGGGCGAACCGGGGTCGTGACAAGTTGGTATCAGAGCTCTAGGTTCACAGGAGTCATGAATCACAAGTCAGTTTATTAGAGTCTCGCTGATCGGTATGGAGACGTCTGTACTTATCTACGAGAAGCTATGTAACTGTTAGGAAAATTCTGCTTCGTTTGATTTCCTTGTCGTGCGAGATTTTTGATATCACAATTCTAAACTTCTGTCTTCTATTCTCTAACAGATGGTGAGGACACGTGCTACTCGAGATGACCAGGCACCCGCGCCCCCTACTGGAGCAGTCAGAGGCCGGGGCTGGGGTAAAGGCCGAGGACGCACTCGTGGTGCAGCCAAAGCACCCGCGCGAGCTTCTGCCGAGGTACCACCAGCAGTACCAGCCGGAGTCCAGACACCCGATGTGTCTGCTACTACTACTCCAGCACTCCAGGAGACTTTGGCACAGTTTAGGACTATGTACATCACTCTAGCTCAGGCAGGGTTGCTTCCCCTTGCTGCAGCTACATCCCAGGCCGGGGGAGGAGCACAGACTCCCGCCGCCTGCACTCCGGAGCAGCGAGTGCATATTGATCAGGTTCCAGAGGCTATCCTGTACAGCCGGTAGCCCCAGCTCAGCCCGAGGAGAGTGCAGTAGCTTCAGAGGAGGAGCAGAAGAGGCTTGAGAGGTTCAAGAAGTATCAACCTCCGACTTTTAGCGGGCTAGCCTCAGAGGATGCCCTTGGATTTCTTGAGGAGTGCTACCGTATCCTCCCTACTATGGGCATATCAGGATCGAGTGGGGTTTCCTTCACTACCTTCCAGCTTCGAGGAGCCGCCTATCAGTGGTGGCGTGCTTATGAGTTAGACAGTCCAGATGAGGCAGCTTCCCTGACTTGGGCCTAGTTTTCAGATATGTTCACGAGGGAGTATGTTCCCCAGAGTCTCAAGGACACTTGGCGCGTGGAGTTTGAGCATTTGCGCCAGGGTACTATGCCTGTCTCGGAGTATGCTGTCCGTTACATCGACTTGGCTAGACATGCACCAGCTTTGGTCTCTACGGTTCGCGAGAAGGTTCACCGGTTTATTGAGGGACTTATTCCAGCATTAGTTCTAGCATGGCTCGTGAGTTAGAGATGGATATATCTTCTCAGCAGGTGGTGAGCATTGCTAGGAGAATTGAGGGTATACATGCTAGGGACAGAGAGGAGAGGGAGGCCAAGAGGTCTCGAGAGTCGAGCCATTATTTTGGTGCCCGTGCCCCAGCTGCAGGTCGTCATGGTAGGGGTCATATGAGTCGCCCCGTTCATTCAGCTCTTCCAGCAGCTAGTGGTGTTCCAGCCCCACCGAGGCCTCAGGAGCCTTATTATGCGCCTCCAGTGTCTAGTGCGCCTCCTGCGCGGGGTACTTCCAGTGGTCAGTCCAGCAGACCTGGCCCGAGTCGTTCACAACCACCACATCCTCCTAGAGCTTGTTTTGAGTGTGGTGACACACGCCATGTGATTGCCCTAGACTTGGGAGGGCTGCCCCGCAGAGTTCTCAGGCTATGATCACTGCACCAGTTGCTACTCCACCTGCTCAGCCGGCTAGAGGTGGAGGTCGGGGAGGTAGAGGTCGCCCTCGAGGGGGAGGCCAGGCCAGATACTATGCTCTTCCTACCCGTACTGAGGCTGTCGACTCCGATTCTGTCATCACAAGTACTATCTTGGTCTGTCACAGAGATGCATCGGTTCTATTCGATCCAGGCTCCACTTATTCTTATGTGTCTTCATATTTTGCTCCGCATTTAGGTATATCTTGGGATTCTTTGAGTTCCCCAGTTTATGTTTCTACTCCTGTGGGAGATTCTCTTGTTATGGACCGCGTTTATCGGTCATGTTTGGTTGTTCTTAGTGGTTTTGAGACTAGAGCCGATTTATTATTGCTCAGCATGGTTGATTTTGATATTATCTTGGGCATGGACTGGTTGTTGCCCCATTATGCTATTCTTGATTGTCACACCAAAACCGTGACACTGACTATGCCAGGTGTACCGCGTGTTGAGTGGAGGGGTGCTTTAGGTCACACTCCCAGTAGAGTTATTTCTTTCCTTAAGGCTCAGCGTATGGTTGAGAAAGGTTGTGATGCGTATCTAGCTTATGTAAGAGATGTCAGTATGGATACTCCTTTTGTTGATTCAGTCCCAGTAGTACGGGATTTCCCTGATGTGTTTCCAGCTGATCTTGCGGGCATGCCGCCCGATAGAGACATTGATTTTGGCATTGATCTATTTACGGGCACTCAGCCCATTTCTATGCCTCCGTACCGTATGGCTCCTCCTGAGTTGAAGGAGTTGAAGGAGCAGTTGCAGGAATTACTTGATAAGGGTTTCATTCGGCCCAGTGAATCACCTTGGGGTGCTCCTGTCTTATTTGTGAAGAAGAAGGATGGTTCTATGCGTATGTGCATTGATTATCGCCAGTTGAACAAAGTGACAGTGAAGAACCGTTATCCTTTGCCTCGTATTGATGACCTGTTTGATCAGTTATAGGGAGCTTGTGTGTTTTCTAAGATTGACTTGCGTTCAGGATATCATCAATTGAAGATTCGGGAGCCAGACATCCCAAAGACTGCCTTCAGGACTCGTTATGGTCATTACGAGTTCCTTGTTATGTCATTTGGGCTGACTAATCCCCAGCAGCCTTCATGCACCTGATGCACATTGTTTTCAGGCCATATCTTGATTCATTCGTGATTGTTTTTATTGATGACATTCTGGTATATTCCCAGAGTTGGGAAGATCATGAGCAGCACCTAAGGACAGGGCTCCAGACCTTGAGATAAAAGAAGTTGTATGCTAAGTTCCCGAAATGTGAGTTTTGGTTGGATTCCATGGCGTTCTTGGATCACGTGGTCTCGAGAGAGGGTATTCAGGTGGACCCCAAGAAAGTGGAGGCAGTGCAGAGTTGGCCCAGACCATCCTCAGCTACAGAGATCCGCAGTTTTCTTGGCTTGGCGAGTTATTACCGTCGATTTGTTTAGGGGTTTTCATCTATTGCAGCACCTATGACCAGACTGACCCAGAAGGGTGCTCCGTTCCAGTGGACGGAAGAGTGCGAGGAGAGCTTTCAGAAGCTCAAGACAACTTTGACTACAGCCCCAGTTTTGATATTGCCTACCGGTTCGGGGTCTTATACTGTCTATTGTAATGCCTCGAGAGTTGGCCTTGGAGCGGTATTGATGCAGGACGGTAGGGTGATTGCCTACGCGTCCAGACAATTGAAGATACATGAGAAGAATTATCCTGTCCATGATCTTGAGTTAGCTGCCATTGTTCATGCCTTGAAGATCTGGTGTCATTATTTGTACGGCGTGCCTTGTGAGATATATACTGATCACCGGAGTTTGCAGCATCTGTTCAAGCAGAAGGACCTTAATTTGCGTCAGAAGAGATGGCTAGAGCTGCTGAAGGATTATGACATCACTATCTTGTATCACCCGGGCAAGGCCAATGTGGTGGCCGATGCTTTGAGCCGCCGGGCAGAGAGTTTGGGGAGTTTGGCTTATTTACCAGCAGCAGAGAGGCCTATGGCGATGGATGTTCAGGCCTTAGCCAGCCAGTTGTGAGATTGGATCTTTCGGAGCCCAGTCGGGTTCTAGCTTGCGTGGTCTCTCGATCTTCCTTGTTTGACCGTATCCGGGAGCATCAATTTGATGACCCTCATTTGCTTGTCCTCAAGGACAAAGTGTTGCATGGCGATGCTCGAGATGTGACTATTGGTGATGACGGAGTACTGAGGATGCAGGGTCGAGTTTGTGTACCCAATGTTGATGGGCTTCGGGAGTTGATTCTAGAGGAGGCCCATAGTTCGCGGTATTCCATTCATCCGGGTGCCGCGAAGATGTATCAGGATTTGAGGCAGCACTACTGGTGGAGGCGGATGAAGAAAGATATAGTTGGGTTTGTAGCTTGGTGCCTTAATTGTCAGCAGGTGAAGTATGATCACCAGAGACCGGGTGGATTGCTTCAGCAGATAGAGATTCTCAGAGTGGAAGTGGGAGCGGATCACCATGGACTTCGTATCTGGGCTCCCACGGACTTTGAGGAAGTTCAATGCCATTTGGGTTATTGTGCATCAGCTAACCAAGTCCGCGCATTTCATCCCTGTGTGTACTACCTATTCTTTGGAGCGGATGGCGGAGATTTATATCCGGGAGATTGTCCGTCTGCATGGTATTCCAGTATCCATCATTTCAGAGAGAGGTACTCAGTTCACATCGCGATTCTGGAGAGCCGTACAGCATGAGTTGGGTACTCGGGTGGAGTTGAGCACAGCAATCCACCCTCGGAAGGACGGACAGTCCGAGTGCACCATTCAGATTCTTGAGGATATGCTCCGTGCGTGTGTGATTGAGCTTGGAGGTTCTTAGGATCAGTTCCCGCCATTGGCAGAGTTTGCCTACAACAACAGCTATCAGTCCAGCATTCAGATGGCACCGTACGAGGCTTTATATGGTAGGCGGTGTAGATCTCCGGTGGGTTGGTTCGAGCCGGGTGAGGCTAGATTATTGGGCACAGACCTAGTTCAGGATGCTTTGGAGAAGGTTAAGGTGATTCAGGATAGACTCCGTACAGCCCAGTCCAGACAGAAGAGTTATGTGGACCGGAAGGTTCGTGATGTTTTCTAAATGGTTGGAGAGCGGGTTCTGCTTCGGGTTTCGCCTATGAAGGGCGTTATGAGATTTGGGAAGAAAGGGAAGCTGAGTCCGAGGTTTATTGGCCCTTTTGAGATTTTGAGACGTGTTGGGGAGGTCGCTTACGAGCTTGCCTTACCTCCCAACTTAGCAGGGGTTCATCCGGTATTTCATGTCTCGATGCTCCGTAGGTATCACGATGATCCGTCGCACGTGTTGGATTTCAGTTCTGTCCAGTTGCACAAGGATCTATCTTATGTTGAGGAGCCAGCGGCGATATTGGACAGGCATATTAGGAAGCTGAGGTCAAAGAACATTGCATCAGTGAAGGTTCAGTGGCGGGTTCAGCCGGTCGAGGAGGCGA
Organism: Nicotiana attenuata; assembly: GCF_001879085.1. Lineage (NCBI taxonomy): Eukaryota > Viridiplantae > Streptophyta > Magnoliopsida > Solanales > Solanaceae > Nicotiana > Nicotiana attenuata. The sequence continues at coordinate 18,637 of NW_017675193.1, read as the reverse complement.
CCTAGGAGACCGAGCAGGATATGCGCAGCCGTTACCCTCATCTTTTCACTACTTCAGGTATGTCTCTATGCTCGTTCGAGGACGAACGAATGTTTAAGTGGGGGAGGATGTAACGACCCGGCCGGTCGTTTTTTGAATTTACGCCCCGATCCCCTATTAACTGCTTTCCCCCTATTTATTTCTGCTATTTTGAATTGCCGGGATGTTCGGTTTTGAGTCTCAGAGAGTTTTGGGACACTTAGTCCCTAAATGAGAGCTTAAGTTTTGCAAATTTGACCGTAGTTGGAACAGTGTGAAGACGGCCTCGGAATGGAATTCCGATGGTTCCGTTAGCTCCGTTAGGTGATTTCGGGCTTAGGGGCGTGATCGAGTTGTGTTTTGGAGGTCCGTAGCTAATTTAGGCTTGAAATGCCGAAAGATAGAATTTTGAAGTTTCCGGTTCGATAGTGAGATTTTGATCCGAGGGTCGGAATGGAATTCCGGAAGTTGGAGTAGCTCCGTAGTGTTGAATGGGACGTGTGCGCAAAATTTCAAGTCATTCGGACGAGGTTTGATAGACTTTTTGATCGAAAGCGTATTTTTAGAAATTCGGAGTTCTTAGGCTTGAATCCATGGTTAATTTGAGGTTTCGATGTTGTTTTGAGTGTTTTAAGGATTGGTACAAGTTTGGACAGTGGTATTTTGTTGGTGCCTTTGGTTGAGGTCCCGGGGGCCTCGGGATGATTCCGATGGTTGACGGGAGGTTTTGGAATGGTTTGAAGCAGCTGAAGCTGCTGGTATCTATCATAACCGCACCTGCGATTTGGGTTCCGCAGGTGCGGCGCCGCAGAAGCGTCTCAGTGGCCACAGAAGCGGGAATGGGGAAGTTCAGCAGGAACCGCAGAAGCGGTGCATTTTCCGCAGGAGCGGTAACGCATATGCGGAAGGGGAGTCGCAGATGCAGAATCTGGGCCTTAAGTGATAAGTCGCAGATGCGACCTTTGTTCCACAAATGCGGGACCGCAGAAGGGGTCCCAAGGCCGCAGATGCGGAAACAGCTGGGCAGAAATGTTTTAAAAGAGGTTCCGCGACTTTGGGGTTTATTTCCACCATTTTTAATCGTTTTTAAAGCTCTTGAAGGGGATTGAAGAGGGATTCAAGGGGAATCACTTGGAGGTAAGATTCGTGGTCTTAAAACTCGTTTCTAATGTGAAATCTACCTAGTAAATCATGGAATCTAGGCCTAAAATTGAAGAATTAGGGCTTGAGATTAAGAGACTTTAAAATGAGAATTTGAGGGATCATTTGGACTCCGATTTCTGTGTTCTTGGTATGTATGAACTCGTGAGAGTGCGAGGATTCTGGAAATATAAATTTCACCCGATTCCGAGGCATGGACCCGAGGGGCATTTTGGTCATTTTACTTACTTTCGCGTATTAGCTTAGAATTTAATTGTAGAATCAGTTACTTGAAGTGTTATTTACATCATGAAATTTAATTGAATAGATTTGGGCCATTTGGAGTCGAATACTCGTGGCAAGAACGTGGTTTCGGGTTGATAGTTGAGCCGATTCGAGGTAAGTGGCTTGTCTAACCTTGTGTGGGGGACTCTCCCTTTAGGATTGATATTGTGATAATTGAAATGCCTTGTACGTGAGGTGACGAGTGCGTACTTGTGCTAATTGTTGGAATAATTTAAAATAGCCTTAAATTGTGTTCTTCCTTTTCTCGCTTACACTATTTGGAAACTTAGCCTGCTGTTAGTCTAGAGAAGCATGTCTAATTGACTAGATTGCTCTATTTGTTTTAACTGCCTTACTTGTATTACGTGAAGTATGCTAGGTTAGAATTATCTGTTTTGCCTTGGTATGAAGTTGAGCTTAATTGAGTATATCCCTTTTCTGTTATCGTTGCGCGTTTCATTTTTGGGCTACGGGAAGGCATCCCGGGAGACCCCCTGTACATATTTATGATCGAGCTGAGGTGCGGGATACCGAGAGATCCCTGGCACATATATTGAGGATACTAAGAGATCCACGGGTTACCAAGAGATCCCTAATATATATTGAGGGTACCAAGAGATCCTCGGGATACCAAGAGATCCCTAGCATATATTGAGGATACCAAGAGATCCTCGGGATACCAAGAGATCCCCGGATATATATATATATATATATATATATATATAGATATATATATATATTGAGGATACTAAGAGATACTCGGGATACTGAGAGATCCCCGGTTATTATCCTTGTGATTGTTTGCCTCTGTATCAGTTGTAGTTGTCTTATATCCTCTGATATTTTTACTGTTGCACTTATTTATACTGCTCTTACCTACACTGTCGAACTTTATATTATTATTTAATCTCAGTAGGGCCCTGACCTTCCTCGTCACTACCCGACCGAGGTTAGGCTTGGCACTTACTGAGTACCGCTGTGGTGTACTCATGCCCTTCCTGCGCATGTTTTTCATGTGCAGATCCAGGTACCTCTACTCAGACTTACCATCCTTGAGGCGAGGCGATTCTACGGATACTTCGAGGTATATCTGCCGCGTCTGCAGACCGAGAAGTCTCTCTCCATTCTCTCTTATAGTTATTAGTCCTTCTATCTTTACTGTTGATGTAGACTTTCCGGAGTTAGAGCATTTTACTATATTCGTAGCTTGTGATTCATGGGTTTCCGGGTTTTGGGAACATGTATTAGTTTTGAGAGATTAACGTTGTGTATGCCGGGCGGCACTCTGAAACGTTGTTTATTTACGATATCTCTGTTTTAACTTGTTTTTCTTCCACAAATTTGGTTTATTTTCCGCATTTTAGGCTTACCTAGTCGTAGAGACTAGGTGCCGTCACGATGGTTCACGGAGGGCGAATCGGGGTCGTGACACTTCTCAAAAACCTTCAAATTTCTAACTTTCGCCAAATGACTCCAAAATGACCTACGGACCTCCAAATCCACTTCAGATTGGGCTCCCAACACCAGAATCATCATACGGAGCTATTCCCATACTCAGAATCCCTAACGGACATTGACAACATTGAAATGCACTTCAACCCAAATTTATGAAATTCTCCTAAAATGCTAACTTACACAATAGGCGCCGAAACGCTCCCGGGTCATCCAATACCCGATCCGAACATATGTCCAAGTCCAAAATCATCATAAGAACCTGCTGGAACCTTCAAATCCCGATTCCGAGGTCGTTTACTCAAAAATTCAATCTTAGTCAATTCTTCCAACTTAAGGTTTCTGAAATGAGAATTCTTTTTCCAAATCGACTCCAAACTTCCCGAAATTTAATTCTGACCATGCGTACGAGTCATAATACCTGATGTGAAGCTGGTCATGGCCTCAAACTGCCGAACGACGTGCTAGAGCTCAAAACAACTGGTCAGGTCACTACATTCTATCCCACTTAAACATATATTCGTCCTCGAACGTGCTGAGAACTGCACCGGAGTTGTCCGAAATCACTGTTTAACACCTCGTGCACCTACCCGTTCTATCACAACTCAGTTGAGCACATTAGCTCAATCAAATCTGAAGTTATCCTCTTTTATTTAGGCAAAAAAGCCTTAGAGCCCAGTTTTAACCGCGCTATGCTTCGCGTGCTAATGATACTTTACTGTATGCTTTCCAGAAGACAGCTTTTCCAGAACGGCTGCTTTATCAGGTTGACAAGACAATACACATAACGTGGTATTTAACCACGCTATGCTTCACGTGCTAATGATTCTTCACGGTACAATAATGCTTTTCCAGAAGACAACTTTTCCAGAATGGCAGCTTTATCAGGTCGACAAGACAATACACTTACCTTGGTATGTAACCGCGCTATATATGCTTCGCGTGATAATAATTCTTTGCGCTACAATAATGTTTTTCCTGAAGATAGCTTTTCCAGAACGGAAGCTTTATTAGGTCGACAGGACAATACACGTACCACGGTATGTAACCGCCCTATGCTTCGCATGATAATAATTTTTTACGGTACAATAATGCTTTTCCAGAAGACAGCTTTTCTAGAACGGTAGTTTTATCAGGTCGACAGGACAATACATGTACCGTCGTATATAACCGCGCTATGCTTCGCATGATAATAATTATTTCGGGTATAAGAAAGCTTCTTAAACTGAACCAAGTCATATGTATTTCAAAGACCTTTTGAATAAACATTACAACATCCATTAAAAAAATGCCACTACATGTATTAATGTTAAATATCAAAAAGATTGTTTGAAGGTTGTTTTTTTTAAATGGGTTTATGTTCGATTGTTGTACTGAAGTATTAATGTTAAATATCAAAAAGATTTAATGGAAACATAATTTTCTTTCATACATTCTGCAAGATAAACAAGTACATACACTTATTACAACCACATTACGGAAACAAAACACTACGTGTATCCTTGATAGTTGGGCACATTAGATGAACTTCCACCGGGAGTTGGATTACCACCGCCACTCAAACCAGCTGAAGGACATTTAGGACGATCGTGTCCTGTTTGCGAGCATGCCACATTTATGCGCATAAACGGTATCACGAACATCCATTTGGTTCCGTATACGTGTTCTTTTGTGCACTTGTAGCTTACGCAAATACTCCTTGTTACACACCATTTTAAATGGTTCCTGTGGCCAATAATGCTCAGCACCCACTGGGTGCAACTGCCCACTATATGTGTTTAAGTATGCAGCAACACTATATTTCTTATCAACGTACCGGGTTGCCGCGAAACCTGTATGTTGAAAGCACTTCATGGCATGTAAGCACGGCATGTGGTAGATAGACCATTTCCCATAAGAACACAACCTGCTGGCTTTATTTACGGCGTGTGTATTATTCTCCCGATTTTGATGGATAGCAGTGCGAACTTCAAAAATATATCGCTCGTTGTAATACTGTAAAAATGAATGCCAATGTGCTCGCCTCCTGTATTTCTCAAATCTTTTCATTGGTATTGGAATAAATTTGACACCTCTCTCCGTCAATTCTGATGCACCTCTATGCCTTTCAACAAACCTCTCCGCCGTCTATTTGAATGACATCCGCACCATGGCAGTGACATACAATCCACGTGCAGACTTCAAAAACTCGTTGAAAGACTCTAACACATTTGTAGTCAGGATTCCCCTCGTCTGCCACCATCCGCATGCAATGTCCACTTGTCAAGATCATGTCGCATCAACCAATGATAGGCTCTTTAGTCTTCTTTCCTGATCGATTCAGCGCCTCCTGAATTTGCACTCCTAGTGATCAGTTGCAGCCATCCACATTAAATCATGCAAGTTCTTGTTGGGATGTGCCTTCTGGAAGTTGGCTTTCAGGTGCCTCACACAGTAACAGTAGTATGCAAACGGTTCCTGCCATTCAGGCAAATGCTGTACAGAACTTAAAATACCGCCGTGCCAATTAGATATTAGACAAATATCTAAACGTTGTTTGACAACGTGCTCCTTCAAGTGGTTCAAAAATAGCGTCCATGTCTCTTGGATTTCATTGGCACAAATAGCAAAAGCTAGGGGAAATATTTGTCCATTAGCATCTACTGCAACGTCGATCAACAGCTTATTATCGTACTTTCCGTAGACATGAGTACGTCTATGGATATTAACTGCCGGCAATGCACAAAACCATCAATTGCTGGTTTAAATGCCCATAACACGTATCTGAATATATATTCTGGTATTCCCGGACTCCGCTAAAGCTTCCATTCAACAATGGTGTCGGGGTTAAAGTGTTGCAATGCGGCCATGTACCTGGGTAGAGATGTAATTGACTTATCCCAGTCACCATAAACAATTTCAAACGCACGTTTGCGCCCAAGAAATGCCTTTCTTTTGGTAATGGTACACCCATATTTCTGGTGGACATATGTAATACACTCTTTGATCTTGTACCTTATGGAGGCTTCAATGTGTGGAATCAAGACAAGAGAAATCAAGTTAACATCCAAGTTAAAGTGATTCCCGTTGAATGTGTCCATTTCACAATTGTGGGTGCCAATGTATTTACACACAACCCACATATTTGTTTTCTTCTTCCTCGCACGCAGCATCCAATTACAACCCGTAAACCATCTACGACAAACAGCCTTGTATACATCTGGAGATGACTCCCATACCATCATCTCAAGGCACTCTTTTAGCTGTACATTTTCACCGCCCTGATTAGGTGCGCCTTATTAAAAAAAAAACATGCCCTTTGACAGCACCGTTGGTCTAGATTCATCCCACATTGCTGTCCGAATTTCGTCAATATCCCTTGTGAGGGCATCCACATCCGGCATACTTGGCAAATAATCAAGGTATGGAATATGCCTTTAATGAAACGGCACGTGGGACTCGCACACTCTTGGTCTAACGGGAGATGGAGCATGCTCCCTCGTCAAATCAGGTTCGGCATTCTCTTCCTCCTCATCATCACCCTTATTAGGGAAGGGTGTGTCATCTCCAAACTCATCGGCATTGTTGTCATAATCACTATTCTCTTCCTAACTCTGCACATCTGCCAGATCCCGATTAAATACGTTGTCTTCGGGCAATTGAGTAAGGACAGGACCATCAAGTTGCTCGTTTTCACTGTACAACCAAAAAAATTATGAGTTACTCAAATTGGTCCAAACAATACATATACCTTTATATATTCACTTACAAATCATAATGTGTTGATATCCCATGATGCACATTATCTTGCTGATACTGACTCTCGGATGGACCACCATGATCCAACACACCAAAACTAGGCATATTCCAACTGGTCGTTGGTTCATAACTTGTTAAATTCAAATCTGGTCGGTACCCCCTGTGGAATATATGAGTGTTAATACAAATACAATACACAAAAATATACATCGTAACACAAAGAAAAATTGAAGTTTACCACTCGGCTTGTGGATTATGTATACTAGGGGAGAAATTATTTTCTCGCTCCTCATTCGTCCGTGGAGATAAGTTTAGATCCGGACAAACTCTTTCAGCCGGAACGTGTTCGGCTAAAACTGCTCCAAAATAATCACCCGATGATTGAGGGATTTCCCTACTTTGCACAACCTCATTATTGTGAACGTCTTCAGCCTTGACGTATATTTCCAACGGTTTTATCATAATAAATTCCCGGTATTCATCTGGAGTCCTCAAAAAATCTCGCAGAGTTTCATCGTCTTCGATGTTAAACTCACCATAACAAGCAACCCCTTGCGGAGTCACATAATACGAATATCTTCCGATTATTTAAGATTCACCGATTGTTTGCTCACACTCATTTTTTTTTACATAACAACGATACCAATTTATCGTACTCCATTGTAAGTGGCAACTTAACATGAGACTGTGGAGATAAACTATAGCTTACTGAGTTATCCGCCACCACAACCACACCGCCCCTCCCCCTTAAAAATATAATGAAACCCTAATTCTCCGCTCTTTAGACATTATGACAAAATGCAAAACAACTTAACAAAGAAAATTTTCACAAGAGTTGAGAATATTTCTGAATGGATTTTTACAAAATTCTTCACTCCCTTAAATAAGGCAAAAACCAGTCCGGGGGGTGAATTATTTTAGGTATAGCGTCTTAGCTTAAGACGCAATACCCAGTTGCATTATTGTTGTGTCAGTTAATCTCAAAAGAATTATTTGTAGGCCCACATAATACATATAGCGTCTTTTTAAAAGACACTATACTTAACTGGCCAAACGACCGTTAAGGTATAACGTCTTTTAAAAAGACGTTATATATATTTTGGTCACTATATTTTTTTTTCACACATTTTTGTTCTTTGAGTCCAAAAGAACCACATTTTGGTTCCAGACTCTTACTAGGGGTGGCAAACGGGCGGGTTGGATATGGGACGGGTCGAAAATGAATAATGCAAAAAATGGATAAAATTTTTCGATTCGATCCATATTTCATACGGATAAAAAATGAGTTAACCGGCGGTTAATATGGATATCCATATTATCCATGGCTTATTGAATATGATCAATTTGGGAGAATTTCTAGTCTCCCAAATTTGAGGCGGAACCCCTTATTTAAAGTTTTACAAATGTAAAAGTTAAACTCATTAGTTATCCATTAGTTATCCATTTTCTAAATAGATAATATGGTTTTTATCCATAATCAACCCCCTTTTTAAAAAGATCATTATCCAACCCATTTTTAATGGATAATATGGACGATTAACTATTTTCTTTTATCTATTTTGCCACCACCGGCCACTACGCACCCACACCCGGTGATTGCGTTACGCTACAAATAAGGGAAATAACGTGAAATGTTATAAATAGAATTTTATTTATGGTGAATGTCTATATTTAGAGAGATTCTAGGGTTCATTGCTTGGTGGCTAAGTCACCCTCTCCCTATACATAGAGGGTTCTATTCCCATTGTAATTCATCCCAAAATCAATAAGAATTCTCTCTCCCTATGTTCTCTGCAATACTACTCTTCTTCTTTTATTGTTTTATAACACGTTATCAGCACGACACTCTAACCAATTGAGTAGAAGCTTTGGGATTGAGCATAATGATTGTCAATTATTCCATGAACTTCCTTCATGATTAAATTCTGGATTTAAGGTAAGTATTTTACCGTATTTTTCTCTTTTATTCTATACTTTAATTTTATATACAAGCAAAGACAACAAAGTTTGATTATAACTCTAATGGAGTTTGTAAGAAATCATAACCACCTGAAGTGGTAAAAGTTTCTATGTCTTGCCATGATCAAATTCATGTATGATTATGGGCACAAAAAGTGGAAACCCGTCCCATTGAATTTGCTCCATTATCATTCCCTTAAGAGAATGTGATAGCAGTATGTGATAAGTCTGAAAGAAGACAAAAATATCACTATGAATGTATCAATGGATGTGGACGTGGCAATAGACGAAATTATAATCGTCATCATTGTGATAGTGAGAATAATAAAGATTCTCAAAATAATCCCCCACTTGTGAAAATATTTGTCATCGATTTGACATGAGATTTTATAAAGCACATATAGATGATTATGGTCTATTCATAATGTGAATGTGACAACATCTGATTTAAGAATACATATTCATTTTTGGAAGAATATGAACATGCTAGTGGTAATGAATATACCACACTCACATCTAGAAGGAGGTTTGAGATGATATAAGAAAATAATATCATTATTATGGCATGAATGGTCATTGGTCACGTACCTATTGTACGCCAAAAAATTTTGGCATTGTGATTATTAAAAGTCAACGGTAATGCAAGAAACAGATCTTGCATATAATTTTGACCATAACCATAATGGTATAACTTTCTCTTTAAAAGAGATATTCACCATATGGGTGTTGATGAATACGTGGTACTACAAAATTAATTGAGAACTCTGCAAGAGCGAATTATACTATTTTGGAGAAACACAATTAATTACCAATAAGGTATTGTATTGTAGTAAGTCTCAAAGAAACTTATTCAGTTTCCAAAGTATACGCGAAAGTGGTTGATTATATTGAGACTATAAATAAAGGAAAGATTTAATATCTTCTATTACTACAACTTGTAGCGGGGTAATATGTATGTGAAAAGCTACCCGCTCTAGTCTCCAGTTTGTACTACATAAACAAAAGAATACCACAATGAAGTGGATATTTATTGATATAAAAACTCATATCATAATAAACTTGGAGTTTATTGATAATTGCACACGTCATGGTGTAAATCTGAAGTTTATCAATATTGATAATTTATTCAGTTGGCATAATTGGTTTACCCATATCAATTTAAGTATGATGTGCAAAAATAAAAGAGAGTTCACATGGGTAAATATTAAAGAACTAGAAAGTTCTTTACGAATTCTATTATGTTGCATGTTCTCATTAATTATTATACCAATTAAAATTGGGATTGAATCCCATGAATGCTGGAAATATCAAAGGTGAATATGGGCCCATTCACCTGCCATGTATACCACATAAGATGCATCTATGAGATGGTTACATGTGCGATTATTAATAACCCGCGACATGGTGTTTTGCGAGGTAACTTGCTCAATAATTTAATTTCGAGCATAATTTCCAGATTTTCTATTCAAGAAGTTCATCTTGATAAGTTGGTTTACATTACAGTTGGTTTAGCAAAATGATTTATTAAGTGCCTCTACTTAATAGCTAAACAACTGCTTATGAGAACAAAGTCATCTATATCAGTTTGATATACATTATATACCAAAGTATATTATTTTCTCCCCTCACAGGTGGTTCATGGTCAGGAACCAAATAATTCCATCTTAATATTATTGATGTGCGGTGTATATTTTGATTAACACCATAACGCACAAAGATGGGTTCTCAAAGTTGAGAAAACAAGTTAGTTTTTCTAACATGAGGGGGAGACATGATAAACAGTTGAGAAAAGGTTACGTGGAATGAATTATCATTTATACATCTAGATCCTCGAATAAGATAATATGAACTTGAAGTTCATAAAAGGATAATTCATGTGCAATTTATTGCATAGCATGCCAGACGCATTTGCTGACCCAAAGAAAGTAACTGTATCTCACTGCAAATGCTCCTATTGGAATAAGTCCTAGAAGGACAAAGTCTATGGTACACTTAAAGCGTATAGACATATCAGTTTCAAATAAACTTCTTGATAAAGAAGATGAGCAAATGATCAAAATGATCATAATAAGGAGGCAAGTGATCTAGAAGATCACATGACATAGCACTTCATAAAATCTCATGAGAGATTCAGGTACCTGAATATATGAATGAAGAGATCTCTATGTTATGTCTTTATAAAAAATAAGGAGGTTGGAACCGATATAAAATGTTTGTCGACGACATCTGTAATAGCGCTAAATATATATGAGGATCTTAAGTCTGGAGAAACAATTTCGAATAGAATTTGTTTCATACGAAAGACATATAGTTTTGGACCTTCAGTTTAAACACTTGAAAGTATGAAGCCAATGATATGTGTGTCACGACCCCAAAACCGGTCGTGATGGCGCCCAACACTAATGCTAGGCAAGCCCGACCATTTACTCTTTCAACCCGAGCACAAAGCTCAAAACCAATTAATCAGATACTTAAAATCAAATATTAATACTCATAGTTGAAATACTCAATTAAAACAATACGAAATACTGCCATAACTGTAACTCCCAAAGACCTGGGGTCATGAGTCTAGAGCCTCTAACTAATACAGAGTCAAAAAAATCCTCAAAATAAGTATGTTCTAAAGTACGGAAATAATAAAGGGATAAGGGAGGAGTCGGGTCCTGCGGACATCATAGCAGCTACCTCGACCACTCCTGGAACTCTAGAATCCAGCGGCTAGCTCAACTAAGCTCCCGAAGTACCTGAATCTGCACACAAGGTGCAGGGAGTAGGGGGTGAGTACTACCAACTCAGTGAGTAATAAGCATATAAAATGTCTGAAGATAAGAAATTCACGAAATACCACAAAGTAAAGCTAAAACTAACAGTCCAACACCTAACTACGAACCAACAGCAAAACAACTTCAAATATATCAGTCAAGTATAATGTAAGGATGCAATGCAATGCACATGACCGCTACGGCGCGTAGCCCGATCCATTTAACGTCGACGGCGCTCACTGGGGGTGTGTACAGACTCCGGAGGGGCTCCTTCAGCCCAAGCACAATATAATCATACCATTCGCTGCGGCGTGCAGCCCGATCCATACTCAGTCCACAATATGCATATGAGTCACGTAACAGATTCAATTAATTGCCCAATTTCCAATTTATTAGGGAGAATATACTTTAGATATTTAACTTCAGGAAAAGTGACTTAGCATTTCATAACAGTGATTAAACACAGGACTGAGATCAATGATTATACAAAGTATGCTATCACAATGACATTCATCCTCTAAGGATGCTACAGATCGGCACAAGGCCCCAAACACGGCAATAAGCCCAGATATATTCAATACAGGGTGCGTATCAGTCGCCAATATAGAAACATTCTTGTTCGGGATGGACCAAGTCACAATCCCCAGTCATAACCAATCCCGCACCTGCCATGGGGTGCGAGTCACGCCCTACAATAGCGTCACAATGTGATAAGCCGGGGTTTCAAACCCTCAGGCCATCATATACACCAACTACTCACCTCTAACCGGCCGTAGACTGGTCCGCAATGCCTTTTCCCTTTGTATCGACCTCCTCGCGCGTCGAATCTAGTCAAAATCACAACGAATACATAAATATGGGTTAAAGAAACATAACCCAATCAAAAATACTCGAAAAGTACTAAAATTCACGAAGTTGGTAAAAACCCGAGCCCCGGACCACTTCTCGAAAAATTCCGAAAATCACACCAACGGATTCCTCGTCTCGCCCCGAGTCCGTACATATAAAGTTTACCGAAAACGGAGCTCAGATGGCCTTTCAAATCCTAAAAATTCGTTTTCAAAAACCAAGCCCTAGTTCTTCACAATTTCTACCCACTTTCATGAATTTGAGTGTTGATTCTTCCATAAAATGGTGTTTTCTAGTCAAGAGACTCACCTCAAATCAATACCCGTTGAAATCCCCGTCAAAATCGATCAAAAAGCTCTCAAGGCGGTGTAAAAATGGTGGAAAATGATGGGTTTCGCGACTGAAATAACCCTTAAAACTATTCTGTCCGCCCAGTCTTTCCTCTATGCGATCGCAACACTACTAATGCGATCGCATATCACAATCTCAAACCTCCCAAAAATTCCTTCTACGCGATCGCAGAACACCCCTTGCAATCGCAGAGCACTCCTTTCCTCTTCTACGCGATCGCACACCTAGCCACGCGACCGCACTGACCAAACTCCCAGACCTATACGATCGCAGAGCCCTTTACGCGATCGCATAGTGCAAAAATCTGAGCTCCCTCCAATTCTTCTATGCGATCGCAGCCCTGTGCTCGCGATCGCGAAGAGCTAATTTGCTCTGCAAATTTCTGCTGCATTTTTCAACATCAAAATCCCCGTTAGCCATCCGAAATCACCCCGAGGCCCTCGGGACCTCAACCAAAAGCACCAACATACTCCAAAACATCATACAAACTTGTTCCAATCACCAAAACACGTCAAACAACACAAAATCATCAAATTACCACGGATTCAAGCCTAAGTTAAACTAAAACTTCCGAAACTTGCATTTGACCAAAAACCCGACCTAAACACCTCCGAATGATCTAAAACTTTGCACGCATATCCAAAATCACCTAACGGAGCTACTGCAACTCTCGGAATTCCATTCCGACCCTCGGATCAAAATCTCACCTACCATCCGGAATTCGCCAAAATCCAACCTTAGCCAATTCAAGCCTAATTCTACACCGGACCTCCAAATTCAATTCCGATTGCGCTCCTAAGTCACAAATCATCCCCCGAAACTAGTCGAACCATCGGAATTCCATTCCGAGCCTTCTAACTCATAAGTAAACATTCGGTTGACTTTTCCAAACTAACCTTCTCATAAAGAGACTTATTGTCTCATTTCTAACCGAACTCTAACCGAATTACTTCAAATTCTCCAAACACATATAATGAAATATATAGAAGCATAAAACGGGGAAAACGGGGCGGTAACTCCCGTGACGACGGGTCGGGTCGTTACATCCTCCCCAACTTAAACAAATGCTCGTCCTCGAGCGTATCCAGAGTTGTTCTAGAAGCCAACCAACAGCTGAACGATCTTACCAATCATATACCCGGGGTGATCCCTCGTCACCCTATCTCGTATAGGTCCGATAACACAATATAGCTGAAATTTCACAGTCCATCTAAACCATAAACCGTAGAACCACCTTGCACTTTCCGAAATCATACACAAGATCAGGACCTCACATCTATACTCAGAATAAACCCGAACCAGCTGTAATAACCCATACCTGCAACCTCAGGTGAGATCATATGATATACCACATGGTCCAAACACTCGAAACGGTAGCCTCTATCCACAGGAGTTGCCTACAATAACCAAATACCGGTAGAAAACCTCTTATCAACTAAGGTCTTATTCCAACACTCTCATATAATGCCAACGATAAATGAAACATGCTATAAACCGTAACCATTTCTCATATCAACCATTCATGAAGCCGCTTCCCCTTTGACTAATACCATAACAGATTTTCGGGTCAAACCTCGATATTATCTTCCTAACAAGCTGAGATCAAACCTGTCCGTATGCATTAATGAACCCAACGATCACCTCGAATCCAACACCACTCTGGTGATACGATATCCCCATAAAAGCCTAAACCACAACCTCAAGCTCATCAGTACCATCACAACACAAGGCTGAGACTCCGTCTCGCATCGTAGAAATATAGCAGCTGAACCTACCTCGAAAGGTCATAACTCCACGTAGCCTCGCTACAATGCGCGATCCTATCCAAACACTGTTACACATGAAGCACCTCAAGTCACTGTGATCAAAATCGACAGCCACGCACATTTTGACGTCTGAAACCAAGGCAATTCATTACATCTACGGTGAAACAAATAACATATGACATGCAACCCGATAGGTCATAACCGATACTCCCTTTACCGATCAACACCCAATTACTCTTCCCGCTCGACTTTCTCTATGAATCCCCAATAGAACCGCACCACGTGCCCATATCCAACAAATCATAACGTCTCATAGCACAGAAAAGCAACTCATAGATCTCCCCAGGTCACTAACAAGTTTAATAACGATCAATCAACCTATCCCTCAACAATACAACTCGGGACCAACCAGACTAACTCAAGCTAAATACGTAGCCACATCGGTCTGCCAACGAACTCAATACCAAGGAGGCATAAAACTGCTCCTTCCACTACCACAATTCATGCCGGAGTCGTACGGTACGGTGCCCGGCACCAAATCAATACCGAAATCCACAACCTCGCCCGACGACATGCCCGGCCACAAGAAACGCATCCGAAAAGTCTCTCAACACCGCAACTGAATCAATGGTAGAAACCTCTACACTGACATCCGCCACAAAGGCCCAATTAAGGAAAACAATCCTTCCCAGCCATCCGCTGGTCCTTGAAATATAAACCATTCTACTAGAACATAGTCTAATGCACCTTGCCACGCAGCCTGTGGCATTTTCCGACATAGCCCATAATGCAATAGTTCAAAATCTTCATTAAGAGAACCGGTCTGAATTCCAACATCACAACATAGCCTGTACATCAGAACTCCATATAACACACAAATCATCATACCTGGTCCCAGCTTCCACCGTGCGAATACATGCACACATTTGATACTCCTTCATTCCACGACAGATACTTGATATTTACCTGTGCTACCGAGCAAACTCGAATACCACCAGTGGACCCAACAAGAACATGTCGCACTACTGCCGAAATATAATCAGTTTAATCATATTATCTTTTTCTGAGACATATACTCTCATCAAATCACTTCCACTTAGCAGTATCTTTTTCCCCAATCATCCGAAGATCATTTATCTAATCACTTAGGAGGAATCACTACACATCCCATGCTCTGCATGACATACACAGGTCTTGCTCAAATTCTTACAATACAGACACGACGGATGAGACCTGTACACATTCATAACTATTACCGAAACAACAATTCATTAGTTCTATACTCTTGGCAAGGATTATCACCTCATTCTAAACCAAACAATGGTCTTAGCTCTTTAATTTTACTTCACATACTCAGATTGCACTGATCTCAGATTCAATGATCTCGTCTTACCCAGTACGAACTGTTCGGGCAGTAAGCCACTCCAGACATAATTATAAGTCGTATATGATGCCCCAATGTGCCAATAGGCTACCAATTCGAACGCAATACAAAAGAAAACGAGCTCTGGAAGGAATTACCAAATCCTACGCACTAATACAGACTTTCCTTGGAAAACAGGTAGCAAGGCATACAAAGATAGCGTATAGAAAACTATACTCAATTTCACACTGTTGCGGCGCGGAACCCGATCCAAATAACACACTCATGGCGGCGTGCCACCCGATCCACATATAGATCTCGCATAAGGAGATACACGTCGAGCCAAATCTGCTCATTATAACAAAATACCGAATATCGGTCATGAGCATGCTAAGTGCATAATATCATCCCTGAGGGATATTTAGCGTTATAAACTACAAAACTCAAGCACAACTGAGGTGCAATATACAATCGGGATTTCAACAGTCAAGTTGCTCATATAACATCATTCCTACGCGGATTCTTAACATGTAAGCAATTTCTCGAGTTGTCTCACAACTCACACGGTGCAATGCCTCACTACGCGAGATATCTGACAATGAAGCATCATCCTAACTACTCCTCCATGAGGATCGCGTTACAAAAATGCACACATCTGGCCTGATATAGATCCATTATTCACATTAAGTCCATCCACCGACTTCAAGCTGATTCTGATCACAATGAACTAGTTTGACAACCTTTCAAGGGTCCATAATAACTCCCATTTTCTCATAACACACAAGAACAACCATCACAATCGGGGTAATCCTTCCCAGTTCACAACCCAATATGCCAAGTGCCCTCCAGGCATGAATTCCTCAATTTAACGACACCATCACAACCTTGATACTTGGTTTACATCTTTAATCAGTCAAGTGACTACATGCGACACTTATATAATCTTCCAGTGGGACACACTCCCACAACCTACCGCAACAATATTTGGGGCGTACCTCCAAACCACCGGTCACACTAACGCTGAAGAGCGATCAAGAATCATTAGCCAGGACGCAAAGCCCTTTTTACAAAACACCGATCTTAGGTGACGCTGAAGACAATACCAATTTACCTTAACAATCGAAACTTCTTTCCTGCTCATCCGAGCTCATGACATCTTTGTCAAAATTTTCCCTTCATAAGCCAATTACCCATTAGCTTTACCTTTAGTTCATGTTTTTGTATACCTTCCACTGTCATACACACTACACAGTACCAACATACTCATTACGTAGCTATCCAGCAGCCATTCCCACAATTTGGGACAATACTGAACATATAAGTTCATAACTCCAGCTCACAAATCAGCACCTTGGTGCTCAAGCCATAAGCAAAGGTCCGGCCTAATGTCCTCCAGACTGGCCCAACATCAACTCACGGAGATAACATCTCGCCCCCCATCGATCGGGGAAGCACAAGCCATCAACGCGCATATACTACTAAGTGCTCATGTGTGCATACTGACGTGTGGAAGGAATTTCAGGAGGTATATCTCAAGCTGAATCAAGTACGCACGAGAAGAATTCCAAGAAAGTGTAGTTTTCCTAAAGGTTCTGCAGCCTCTCGTAGAGAAATACAGGCGTCCCCGTATCGTTCCACGAGACTCTACTAAACCGGCTCATGACTCATGAGGCCTAGTAACCTAGGCTCTGATACCAACTTGTCACGACCCCAAACCCGGTCGTGATGGCGCCCAACACTAATGCTAGGCAAGCCCGACCATTTACTCTCTCAACCCGAGCACAAAGCTCAAAACTAATTAATCAGATACTTAAAATCAAATATTAATACTCATAGTTGAAATACTCAATTAAAACAATATAAAATACTGACATAAACGGTAACTCCCAAAGACCTGGGGTCATGAGTCTAGAGCCTCTAACTAATACAGAGTCAAGAATCCTCAAAATAAGTATGTTCTAAAGTACGGAAATAATAAAGGGATAAGGGAGGAGTCAGGTCCTGCGGACGTCATAGCAGCTACCTCGACCACTCCTGGAACTCTGAAAACCAGCGGCTAGCTCAACTAAGCTCCCGAAGTACCTGAATCTGCACACAAGGTGCAGGGAGTAGGGGGTGAGTACTACCAACTCAGTGAGTAATAAGCATATAAATTGTCTGAAGATAAGAAATCCACGAAATGCCACAAAGCAAAGCTATAACTAACAGTCCTACACCTTACTACGATCTAACAGCAAAACAACTTCAAATATATCAGTCAAGTATAATGTAAGGATGCAATGCAATGCACATGACCGCTACGGCGCGTAGCCCGATCCATTTAACGTCGACGGCGCTCACTGGGGGTGTGTACAGACTCCGGAAGGGCTCCTTCAGCCCAAGCGCAATATAATCATACCATTCGCTGCGGCGTGCAGCCCGATCCATACTCAGTCCACAATATGCATATGAGTCACGTAACAGATTCAATTAATTTCCCAATTTCCAATTTATTCAGAAGAATATACTTTAGATATTTAACTTCAGGAAAAGAGACTTAGCGTTTAATAACAGTGATTAAACACAGGACTGAGATCAATGATTATACAAAGCATGCTATCACAATGACATTCATCCTCTAAGGATGCTACAGATCGGCACAAGGCCCCAAACACGGCAATAAGCCCAGATATATTCAATACAAGGTGCGTGTCAGTCGCCAATATAGAAACATTCTTGTTCGGGATGGACCAAGTCACAATCCCCAGTCAAAACCAATCCCGCACCTGCCATGGGGTGCGAGTCACGCCCTACAATAGCGTCACAATGTGATAAGCCGGGGTTTCAAACCCTCAGGCCATCATATACACCAACTACTCACCTCTAACCGGCCGTAGAATGGTCCGCAATGCCTTTTCCTTTCGTATCGACCTCCTCGCGCGTCGAATCTAGTCAAAATCACAACGAATACATAA
>NW_017675192.1:69184-73552 GCF_001879085.1 Nicotiana attenuata | reverse complement strand
GCAGTAATACCCGCAGAGGTTGAAATCACGTCCCTCCGAATCATCGCCGAGGCAGAGATTGATGATGATGAATGGGTTAAAGCCCGCCTGGAACAACTAAGTTTGATTGATGAGAAGCGACTGGCTGCAGTGTGTCACGGTCAATTGTACCAACAGAGAATGGCAAGAGCATATAACAAGAAAGTGCGTCCGCGGAAGTTTGAAGTAGGACAGTTGGTGCTGAGACGTATCCTACCTCATTGGGCTGAGGCAAAAGGAATGTTCGCCCCAAACTGGCAGGGGCCATTTGTTGTAACCAGAGTTTTGTCCAATGGCGCTTTATATCTAACGGACGTGGAAGGAAAATGTGTAGAAATGGCTATCAATTCTGATGCAGTCAAGAGATATTATGTATGATTTTCTTTATCTTTGTGTACCTGATTGTATTTGGCATGTTTTGAGATTGAAATGATGAAGGCATTTTGTTCTGCTATCCAAACACTTTATCCTTTGTTATCCCTTTGAGCCTTATTATATTTTCTTTCGTATCCCTCTTTCGGAATCAACAACAAAACTTGAGAATCGAACGGGGAAATCAAGTGGGGAAAGCAAGAAAAGAAAAAGGAAAAATAAAAAAAGGAAAAAGGAAAAAGAAAAAAAAAGAAAAAAAAGAAAAAAAAAACAAAGAAAAGAAGAAGAAGGAAAGGAAAAAGAAAAGAAGAATAGTAGAAAAGAAACATCGCAACGATGAAGCGATCTTATGTCCTGAACAACGTTTGACTTGATCCCGAAAGGGTACGTAGGCAGCCTCGCTGAGGCTCAGTCACAACAGAAGAAAAATCCAAGAATCCCCAAGAAGGAAACTGGGGCAGAAGTTATGGTTGTTGCAAGAGATATGATTCTGAAAGTTGTAATGTTGAACCCACGTTTGAATTATTTTGAGCTTTTATACCCTTCTTTCTAAAACCCATCCAAAAGCCACATTACGGTCCAAAGAAAGACCTTCTGATCAATTTCAAGAAATGTCAATACGGGCAGGTAAAGCGACTCATGTTGGAGACAACACTCTGGTGACAGAAGGAAAATGATGAAATGAGAGAGTCTTATCGGTGAAAACCCTCGCGGGCACCATAGGGCGATGTGAGTTGAGAGAAATGAAAATGAGAGAGTCTTATTGGTGAAAACCCTCACGGGCACCGTAAGGCGAGGTGAGATTGAGAGATATTAAAAATAAGAGAGTCTTATTGGTGAAAACCCTCACGGGCACTGTAAAGGCGAAAGTGAGTTTTTCAGTTGGGCAAATGATCTGTGGTTGAAAGGTGTCTGAAACATGGCAAAACAAGCAAGGTTTGGGTTTGGCGAGTGTCGGGCGTGAAAGTATGAGACAACAAATGGGGTAATTGACAATTGATTGGTTGGACAGACTAGGCTGGAATCCAAAATGCATGGCACGATCAATGGAATCAGCCTTTCCGCTCGGATAAGTCCTATCCATTTTCTCTTCATTACAATTCATCCGTTTTCAGAGTTTTTCTATCCTCAAAACCTTCGAGGTCATTGCATTTCATTCTCTTAAAAGTCTTTCTATAAGACGTTTCAGTGTCAGTTCTATTCAAAAAACAAAAGAAGGACGTCAAAGCTAACTATCAGCTTCCCAGTTATATGGCACAACAAGGTTGGGACATATCAAAAGAAAGTAAAACATGAAGGACCAATGAAAATCAGTGGAATAATCAGATAATTGGCGGAAGAAGCAAAGTTTCATGAAAAGGGAACAGAAACACCAAAACAATAATACAAGGTAAAACATTAGGGTCATCAAGATCAGAGGGTTGAAAAGTCAACCGGGAAGTCATGGCAAGTCAAAGCAAGTCCAAAGAAGCAAGTCAGAGCAAAATCGGAAGTGGGAGCATGGCCAACAAGAATGCCAGCAGTAAACCATTATTTTCTACTAACAAATCTTTCTTTGATTAAAACTGGGGCAGAAATTTTCTTTGTGGTTTATTTTTCAAGTTCAGCAGTCAGGAGCCCACCTGGAGAACAAGGGAATACTTTTCAAGTTCAGCAGTCAAGAGCCCACCTGGAGAACAAGGGAAGTGCAATTCAATTTTAGCTTTTAATTTTTAATATTTGATAATATGCTGTACCCAGTTACCAAACTGGGGCAGAAATTCTCTTTGTTGTTTATTTTGTTGCAGTCAGGCGCCCACCTAGAGAACAAGGGAATACATTTCAAGTTCAGCAGTCAGGAACCCACCTGGAGAACAAGGGAAGTGCAATTCAATTTTAGCTTTTAATTTTTAACAGGCGCCCACCTGGAGAACAAGGGAATACATTTTAAGTTCAGCAGTCAGGAGCCCACATGGAGAACAAGGGAAGTGCAATTCAATTTTAGCTTTTAATTTTTAATATTTGATAACATGTTGTACCCAGTTACCAAATTGGGGCAGAAATTTTCTTTGTTTTGTTGCAGTCAGGAGCCCACCTGGAGAACAAGGGAATACTTTTCAAGTTCAGCAGTCAGGAGCCCACCTGGAGAACAAGGGAAGTGCAATTCCAATTTTAATTTATAATATTTGATAACATGCTGTACCCAGTTACCAAATTGAGGCAGAAATTTTCTTTGTTTGTTTGGTTGCAGTCAGGAGCCTACCTGGAGAACAAAGGGATGCTTTTCAAGTTCAGCAATCAGGAGCCCTCCTGGAGAGCAGAGGAATACATTTCAAGTTCAGCAGTCAGGAGCCCGCCTGGAGAGCAAAGGAATACATTTCAAGTCAGCAGTCAGGAGTCCGCCTGGAGAGTAGGGAATACATTTCAAATATCAGCGGACAAGCATCACTCGGAGGAATGGCGAAACATCTCCAATCATAATGCAAGGCAACAACGCAGGAATACCATCGGAAGATTACAAGATACAAGTTCAAGGCAACACAAGAACAAGTTAGAGGACATAGATAGGACCCTTTTGTAATTCGTAGATCATAGCTTAGGCTAGCTTCTGTTTATTTTTACTCGGTGTAATAAGGAGGTCAGCGAGCAGTAGCAGCAGCAACAGTAGTGAAATCACAGCTCCTGGTAGTCCCAGCTACCAAACCTTCTCGAACTACACTGACCTGATTCCTTTTTAGCCAAGGATATGTAGGCAACCTCAGAAGCAGGGTGCGGTCAACTCTTTCAAAAAATGCTTCGCACGGAGTATTCAAATGGGCAAAAATCGCTCGTAATTGCGCACTTATCTTTGCACGAAAACTCTTTGTGTTTCCGAGCAAAGAGGGGCAGCTGTGAGCACGTGATTTTTGCCCTATATGAATTACTCCCAGAAACTCAAACAAAATGATTTCTTTCATTATTTTGCAATTTTGTGGATTTTTGTGACATGTTGTAGTAATTGTTTGCATTTTATTTGTGCATGATAATTCATATTAAAAATACAAAAAATATGCATTTGCATTTAGGAATTTAATTTCACATTTTTAGGTATTAATTTGTTTTAGAACGAAACATGAAAATCACAAAAAATAGTTCACTTTATGTTTTTATTTATTTATTGTTTAACTATGAAATTGTCGCAAAATAGTTATTAAATAAATTTTAGGCATTAATTAGTTTTAGCTTAATTGTTAGTTTAATTTTGCATCTTCGTAAAACTTAGAAAAATAAATACAAAATTACAAAAAAAAGCGAATTAAAAAGAAAATAAAAATACAAAGAGAGTGGTTTGAATTAAAGACCAAATTTGGGCCATTTTTGCACCCAACCCGCCAAGTCCAAGCGGTCCAGGCCCAGGCGAATGCCCAACCCGGTCCGGTCCCAAGAGGGACCAAACGACGTCGTTTTGTGATCTATTAATCACGACCGTTGGATCTTATCAATCCAACGGTCCAGAACGGACTATGATGTTGGGTATATTAATGTCGGATAGCCCCCCCTACCCCTCAATTATCTCTCAGAATCCCTAATGCACGCCGGCGTAACGCCACCGTCTCCGCCGCTCTCCGTTGCCCGCCGCCGGCCGGAAATCGTCTCCGCCGGCGGCGTTCATCCAAATCACCTGAAAATTACACCACCTCTTCATCTCATCTTCCTCTTCACGAATCTAGCCTTGTTTTTCCTTGAACCCCACCCCAAAGCTTCGAATATTCGATCGAAGTTTTCCGGCCATGACACAACTCCGTCTAAACCACCCCAAATTAACACCCTGATACCCTCTCTTCTTCCTTTATCCAACCCCCATGATATTCTACCTCGAATCTGTCCGGAGAGTCTCGAATATTGAATTGAAATTTTCCGGCCAAAGTCCAAAGTAACCCAATCGAGCCCAGATTAACACCATAAGACCGCCTGGTCTTCCCCTATCAGACCCCCATGGGCGCTTGGCTCAAATGTAAC
>NW_017675192.1:20666-66512 GCF_001879085.1 Nicotiana attenuata | reverse complement strand
CTGAACCTGTGTTGTGTTGCGGTAATTCATACCTGCGTTTATATGTAAGTGCTAATAACTCTAGGCTAATGGTTCAAAACATTAGTTTATTTGAATTGAATTAGGCGTCATCAATTGGACTGATT
Source organism: Nicotiana attenuata (assembly GCF_001879085.1). NCBI lineage: Eukaryota > Viridiplantae > Streptophyta > Magnoliopsida > Solanales > Solanaceae > Nicotiana > Nicotiana attenuata. The sequence goes on along the minus strand of NW_017675192.1, from coordinate 66,387 downwards.
TCATTCAGTCCAGACGGAATTTGAGGGAGCATTGTTTCCTTAATTCAAATGTGAATATTGCTACTCCTTAATCACCAATTGTTGGAACAACATTTATAGTAGTCTGAATAAATCCAGCAAACCTTTGAGTAAGTAAATTGTGGTTCTATTGAGTTTAAAGAGTCAGGTATATAACGGCCAAGTCCCAGGATATTTGGGCTGCAGGCTACCGGATACATAGGCCTAGGTCCAATTTTAATTCCTTTCACGTTCGGACCTGGGCCGAGATCTGCGGCTGGCCAGTTTGGCATAGGTTTAAATGCAATTTTCCGCTGATGGGTTTATTTTGGGAGCCCAATGTTTGGTTTGATACAGAGTTACCATTTAGTCTACTTCAATCCAGTAACAAATTAATTTGGACCTTTTATTTTGTTTTTTAGAGACAAATAAATAGAAAACCATAGCTGCTTTTAGGTTTGCCCTTTTAAACAATAAATGAGACGAGCCTCACCAAATAAAACGCGAATTGCGGGGCCCTCTTTAAATGCTTGTATTAATTTTTAAACTTCGGGATGGGCCTTTTAGCGAATTGCACGGCTTTCCCCAAAGATAATAACACGTTAGCCACTTTAGGCATGTATTTTAAATAATTTTACCTTCCTAAATACGGGTGCACATTTATGTGACCCAAATCCAAATCCCAACGAAGTCGAAATATGTCAAAAATCGCGGGTGCATTTATGTGACGCGGTTCGAGACGTGTTTTCACGACGTTGCAATTCTCTTAAAATAGTAGTAATAAAAGCGGTTCAAAGTTAAAAAGCATAAGCTAAAACATGTACTGAAATCAAATAAATTAGCCAAATATGACAGTTGAGCGACCGTGCTAGAACCACGGAACCTGGGAATGCCTAACACCTTCTCCCGGGTTAACAGAATTCCTTACTCGAATTTCTGGTTCGCGGACTGTTAACAGAGTCATAATTTCCTCGGTTCGGGATTCAACCGGTGACTTGGGACACCATTAATCTCCCAAGTGGCGACTCTGAAATCTTAATAATAAATCCCGTTCCGATTGTCCTTTAAGTGGAAAAACTCCTTTATGCCCTTGCGGGTGTAGTAAGAAAATAGGAGGTGTGACACCAACCATACTAATTTCACTCAAATCCGACTCTGAATTAACGTTCAAAGCTCAAAAATTTACTTTCGGAAAGTTTAGACGAAACCCCCAATTTCTCTTTAAAATTTCATAATCCACATGCGAAAATCAAAGATAGATTCATGAAATATAATAAAAACAAAGTACAATATGGTGAAAATCACCTCCAAAATCGCCCAAAACCGAGCTCCATAGCTCAATATATTATAAAATGAACTTAAAATCCAGAAATTTGATGCACTGCCAGTGGTCCATCTTCACGATCGCGGTCACAAACCTCGCAATTGCGATCCCAAAATTGTTCAGCATAACTTTTACCCATCGCAATCGCCATGAACAAATTCCACTACCTTCCTAAACTCTTTCCAGAAAACCTGTAGTAGAACGACCATAACTTTTTGTACAAATTTCCAAATGACAAACGGTTTGATAATCTCCAAATTCTTTATATATTTCAAGATATAAGGTTCCAAAGTTAGCTCATTGACAACATAATTTCTTTGCGAACGCGAAGCTTCTTACATGAACGCAATTCATAGATCGAATTTTTCCATTTTACTCTTCCCAGTTTCGACCAATTCCCCGCGATTGCAATGTACACCCCTGCAGCCAAAAACTAGCAGTTGAAAATGGCTAAAAATTTGTACGAAACCACCCCGAAACTCACACCAAGCCCCTCGGAACCCCATCCGAAAACACAAACAAGTCTCAAAACATAACACGGACCTATTCAAGGCCTCAAATCACACATAACAACATCAAAACCATGAATCGTTGATCAAGATCAATCTCCTAAGTTAATAAACTTCAAACATTCAATCAAGCGTCCGATTCAAGCCTAACAAATTCGGAATGAACCTAAATTTTGCATAAAATTTCCAAATGACATAAAGACCTATTCCAACACTTGGAACAACAATTCGAACCTGATATCATCATAGTGAACTCTCACTCAAACTTATTATCATTTCAAACATTCAAATTTCCAACTTTCGCCAATTAGTGTCGAAACCTTCTAGAAACAGCCAAATGCAAATTCGGGAATACGCCCAAATTGAAAATCACTATTCGAACCTAAGGAAACCATTAAAATTACGATCCAAGATGAAATACATAAAAGCAAGCTTGGTCAACTTTTCCAACTTAAGGATTCAAACATGAATGTCATTCTTCCAAACTAATTCTGAATCACCTGAAAACCAAAACATAGATAGACATAAGTCATATTACATCATATGAAGCTACTCAACAATTCAAACAACTGAACGGAATGCAAATGCTCAAAACGATCGGTTGTGTCGTTACACAGTATTTAATTTATCTGCATATAATCATATATGTTGTCGCAGTGACTGAACAAATATTGGAGTAATTATACACACACACACACACACATACTCCTTTCAATACTTTATACATGATCTTATTACTGTCTGTACTTATTGAATTTATGAAACTATATAGGTTATAGTAGGTGTCATTTATAATTCTTGTTTATTTTACCTATCCGAGGTTAGCTACGCTACTTATTGAGTACAGTGGGTCGGTTGTACTCATACTAAACTCTTCACTTAATTGTCCAAATCCAGGAGTAGGGCCTAGTTATCAACATTGGATATGCTTGTCGTATTGAGCTTCAAGAGGCGAGGTAGCGCTGTATTCTTAGTCACATTCTTGACTTGTCTTTTCTTATGTACTGTTGTTGCAGTTCAGACATTATTGCTATTTAGTTTTCTGGACTTGTACTCCAATGTAGAGCTCATGACTCTGTATTTAGAAGTTTCTAGGGGATTTTTCTTATATTAGTAGTATCTTGTCAAATTGAGATTTCATACTTTATTTCTATAAGTTATGATGTTTGATTGTTCATTGTTATATTTCGGTTTGCCTAGTCGGTGTGTTAGACTCCATCACAACTTGTCGATTTAGGGTTGTGACAAGTTGGTATTAGAGACCTAGTTTCATAAGTATTACAAGTCATGATCAAGTTTAGTAGAGTCTTGCAGATCGTTACAAAGATGATGTAAGGCCCAGTAAAAATTTTTACTCAAAACCCAAGATCCCAAGCTCGCCGCGGTTCGGACCCTTTTGGACTAAGCTATGCATTAAAAAGTCAAGAAATTATGTTTTCCAGAAAAATGCAATTTTGCGGTCAATAATGCGGTCGTATATCAAGTATGCGGACCGCATATCCGCCGCAGAGTGAGTCAGTGTGTTGGCCAAAATTGAAGTCAACTATGCGGTCCAATATGCAATCGCATAATCAAGTCCAAAAAAGCTCAATCGAGGTATGTAGGATAAACTTTCTCTCTCGGAAGTGAATTCCATATTGTTTTTGTAAGCTTAAGTGTGGTTTGCCTACCAAAAATGGTATAGCCTTGAGTCACTTTAAATGAAGGTTAGTATCTTACTGAGAAGAATTCAATTTGTTTAATGCCCCTAGTTGCTCATATGTGTACTAAATGCCTTGATTGAATATGTCTATTTGCTGATAAACTGTAAAAATTTTTGGAAATGAATCGATTGGGAAAATGTGAAACAAATTATGAGATAAGCCTCGACCCAACTGTTAAGAACTAGCTTCAAAAATGGAATGATCTAAAGGTCTTGTACCCGAACTAAACCCATAAATGGTTGTTCTAGATATTACCTTGCCTCTTTAAAAACATACATTACAATGCGAGTCTTTATACATTCCGATGTTGAAATTGTACAATTGTTAAAATGGAAAGGAATAATTTAAGGATAACTGAGGTGATTGCTTGCTTATAATGCCCATGTGTATTCCAATTGTTGGTTGACATGTCCCTCTTTGGGAAGAATCCTTTGTGCTTGATGATTCTATTACTATTGAATTCAAATATATAAAATTTTCGGATTATTTGGTACATTGATATTGGTTAGCGATCCTTGGAAATAAAGGAGATAAAAATGTGGAAAATCATATGTGGCCTTCGTGCCATGAGAAAGATGAACCTTGTGAAAGGCCCAAAGTGCCAAATAAATATTGTTATCGAGAAAGATTGAGAACATTAATAAAAGCTACAAAATATGAAAGGTATTGAGGTAAGCATGGTTGCATTTATGCTATATTTGTATACATGTATTTATACCACAATTGTGCGCAATATTAAATCAAATCAAAATGTTTTTTTTGGGACTATCATTAGCAATACCGAGGAAGTGTGGGACATAAGGCCCACACCTGAAACTACACGTGCCGGTGTAGGAGTGTAGTGTGATTTGGGATGAAATTGAAATATTGGTGAAATTGTGGTTATTCCCCTTAATTGGGATGAACTTGGTAACATTTGTAAATTGGTAACGCCAACTCACATGGCATATGTGGGAAGGCAGCCTAGCCGATCGGGCCGTGATCGGACGCCATGCCCCACACATGGTGGTATTGTGCTGGGAATCATAAAAGTCTAGAAATTTGAAAACTGGAAATTCAAAAACTGGAAATTTATCGTTGTGGTGCATGTCTCTAATGGGACGACCTAGCCGATTGGGTCGTGATCGGTCTCCGTGCTAACAAAGACGGTTGTATAACTTATACCGGTGCTAGTGATCTCCCAACCAACCAAAAATTATATATATTATTTTTATAAACTAGAAGATTTACATGTTTCAAGTTGGGTGCTAGTCTATTGTTGACTTTGGCTCGCTGTTTTGCGTTTTCTTTGCTTGTATGGTTATTATATTCTGAAAGAGGACTTTTAGCCTTACATACTAGTGCTATTCGACGGCACTAACGTCCCTTTTACCGGGGGCGCTGTATCGTTTTATGATACAAGTTTTTCTACAGCGAGAGGCATCGGCCAGTGATAACACTATTCTCTTCCCAGCAGACTTGGTGAGCCCCACTCTATCCCAGGGTCATGTCATATATCTTTTGTTCATTTCTCATCATGTTTTGAGGTATAGCCGGAGCCTTGTTGCCGGCATTTCCCTATTTCTCTTCTATTGTACATAGAGGTTCCGTAGACTGTTTGTGGGTAGTGGTCAATGTTGGGGGTCCGGACTAGAAAAGTTTGTACTTGATAAACATGTTTTCATTAAGCTGGGAAACTTGTAATATTTTTTAAACTATGAATGAAGTCATTAACGGAAATGAAAGGAAAGTTGCTAATGGAAGAGGGATTTGTGTTTTGATTGAATGGGATAACACTCCCTCATTATTCATGGACTAGTTTGGGTAGAATAAAATCTAGCAGGCTTGCTCAGTCGGATTACTCAGTTGAGCGCCGATCGCGCCCCTCGGTTTTGGGGTGTGACAGATGTCTGCACTTATCTTCGAGGGACTACCGATTTGTTAGGAAACTTAACTTTCTTGCATTCCTATTATGGGTATTTGTTATTCCGAAGTTTGAATCCTTTTTATTCTATTCTCTCATAAATAGTGAAAACACGTGCGACAGGATCAGGCGGACAACCACCAGTACCACCAGTTAGGACCGCAAGAGGGCGACGCCGCAGTACAGGCCGAGGAGTGGCTCGTACTATAGCCAGAGAAGCACCTGCGGAGCCGCCAATTGCTCCAAGTTAGGAGAAGGTACCAGATGTTGTCGAGCCGGTGGAACCAGCTCAGGCACCAACAATGCCCCCATTGTGACTTATGGATTTCAGGAGTCCTTAACCAAGATTTTAACTGTGTGCACGAGCCTCGCTCTGGCAGTCAAGTTCCAACTGCACCAACCACTACAGAGGCTGGGGGAGGTACCATGACCCTCGTGCCCGTACTCTGGAGCACCTAGCTCGGGGTCACCAAACACTGGGTATATTGCTAGTTTAGCCGGTTCCTATCACTAGGGCCGAGGTTAGTTCCCACATGTGTGATGAAGAGCAGAAGAGACTGGAGCGGTTCGAGAGGCTTAAGCCTCCAGAGTTCAGCGGAGTAGAGTCAGATGATGCTCAAGATGTTATAGATCGGTGTCAGTGGACTCTTCGTAGAATGGGTGTTTTGAACACTAGTGGGGTTTCATTTACTACATTTCAGCTGATAGGGACAGCTTACCGATGGTGGCAGGCTTATGAGTTGAGTAGGGAAACTGATGCCATGCCACTTACATAGCATGAGTTCTCAGTTCTCTTCTTAGAGATGTTTTTCCATCAAACTCGCAGAGAGAAGTTGCGTAGGCAGTTAGAGTAGCTAGAAGGGTATGACCGTGACTCAGTATGAGATGAGGTTTTTAGAGTTGGCTGGTCACGTATTATGGTTGGTTTCCTTTGAGAGGGAGAAGATTAGGAGGTTCATTGGTGGCCTCAACTATGGATTACACTTTATTATGTCTCAGGAAGTTGCGATAGGTGTGAGGGTTGACGAGGTGGTTGATATTGCTAGACATTTATAGCTGGTTCACAGGTAGGAGCATGAGGAATGAGAGGCCTCGTAGTTTGGCTGGCTTCAGCAGTGCCTCATCTAAAGGCCAGTCCAACTACATCAAAGGTCATTCTTCTAGACCCGTTCAAGCAGCTCACAATGTTCCTCGTGGCTCCTCAATTAGTCACATTTCCTAGAGTGCAGGCCCAACCCAGTCATCATTCAGTGCGTTGCTGGCATAGAGTTCTTACCATGGATCATCTGTCAAGGTCTCCACAAGTAGTTCTCCGTGCCATCAGGGTTAACAACCTATCAGGAGGGGTTTCTATGAGTTCAGAGACTTGAGTCATCTTAGGAGATATTGCCTTAGACTATTGAGTAGGGTTCCACAACAAAGCTCTCAACATATGATTTCAGCACCACCAGCTACACCACCCACCCAGCCAGCTCAGGATTCTTTAGTTATGCCTATTCATGTATCCACATCGGTAGGTGATTCTATTATTGTGGACTGTGTGTATCGTTCATGTGTTGTGACTATTGGGGCATTAGAGACGAGAGTTGATCTTTTACTCCTTAGCATAGTTGATTTCGACGTGATTTTAGTCATGATTGGTTGTCGCAATGTCACGCTATTCTGGATTGTCATGCTAAGACCGTGGCGTTGGCGATGCCGGAATTGCCTGGGGTTAATTGGAGGGGTTCTCTAAAGTATATTGCTAGTATAGTGATTTCATAGTTGAAGGCCCAACGGATGGTTGGGAAGTGATGTCTGACATATTTTCCCTTAGTCGCAAGTTGGTACACAAGGATATGTGAGGCACCAGGTGGGTTTGGGGGTGGCAAACTTGGTATTATAGCAGTTCTGTCCTAGGGAGTATACCAGCCGTATCTAGTAGGGTCTTGTTTACAGATGTGTTGTGGACCACATTATATAAGCCAGGGACTACAGGGCATTAAGGAGTTGGTTACCCTTATTTCAAATCTAAATCGTGCTGTAGAACTGAGTTATAGGAAATTTGAGTTAAACTTATGTGTTGGCATTTACATGCACAAATGACGGTGGCTAGGAAGACTACGGATAGCTAGAGGAGAGATACAATAATAGGTGAGGGGACTAGTAGGGTACCCCTAGTAGATGGGGCCCAGAGAGAGACCCCTACTCAGCCATTACCGGCTCCTCCACCACCTGAGGAGATCCTTAGGGAGACTGTATATCCAGTTCCCCCTCCGCTTCCATAATATCAGGACTCAAGGAGTGCGGTGCATTTGTTGACACAATTGGTAGCTTCCCAACAACAGGCTAGGGCATCCACTAGTGCATGATCTTCTGAGGGGTCTGGGAGTTCAAGGGTCTGAGAGTTTATTGCTTTGAGTCCCCCAAAGTTCATGGGGACAGATCAGAGGGAGGACCCCCAGGATTTCATAGATCACCTTCACTAAATCTTTCGGGTTTTGCATGTCACGGAGAAAGAGGCAGTTGAGCTAGTAGCTTTTCGACTCCGAGATATAGCAATACTTTGGTACGAGGGATGGGAGATATAACAATACTCGAGTCGAACAGTTTCTAGCCCTCAAGAAGGGCAATATGAGTGTTCGAGAGTATAGTCTCCATTTTGACTCATTCGCCAGATATGGACAATCCATAGTTGCTACTATGTTGGATAGGATTCACATGTTTATAGCAGGGTTGGCCCCAGAGTTCATCGAGGCATATGCAACCGCTGCATTGCAGGATAGTATGGATATCTCTTAGATTCAGGCATCCACCCAGAATATAGAAAGGGGTAGGTGTCGGCAGCAGAGTATAGAGAGGACTGAGTCAGGACAGCGTAAGAGAATGAGATTTGCCAGGTCTCAGGGTAGTTATAGGCCCTAGTGCTTGAACGACCACCTAGTCCTCCGCCACCAGAGTTACAGGGTTACAAGTATGACCGCTATACTCAATCAAGACCAGGTAGAGCTCACGGGCGTCAGATTTGCAGCAATAGCGAGGTTCAGGCAGACATGGTCATTTCCGCCGCGATGTGACATCTATGGTAGAGGATGCTTGGGCGAATACCGAGTCGGTTCCGATGCTTGTTGTACATGTGGACGTTCGAGGCATATGATGCGAGATTGCCCAAATAGAAATTCTAGGGTTATGGCACAACTAGCGAATTCAGCAACATGATCATCTATGTCCGTGCATCCTTCAGGGCGCGAGTCTTAGTCTTCGGCTGATAGAGGTCGAGGCAGAGGTAGAGGTTCCAGTTCATGTGGTAACCAGAATCATAGCTATGCTTTAGCGGGTCGATAGGACTAGGAGTCTTCACTAGACGTTGTGACAGGTATGTTAACCATTTGTTCTCGCGATGCTTATGCCTTGATATACCCAGGATCTAATTTATTGTGTATTACCCCATTTGTCACGGGAAAGTTTGGTATAGTGCCTGAAATACTAAGTGATGCTTTTGTGGTATCTACATTGGTCGGAGAATCAATTATTTCTAGATGGGTTTACCGAGGTTGTATGATGATAGTTTGTAGTCATCAGACATCAGCCGACCTAGAGATGTTAGATTTTGATGCTATCATGGGCATGGACTGGTTGGCAGCTTGCTATGCCACAATTGATTGTCGAGCAAAGACAGTCAGATTTCGTTTTTCGGATGAGCCAGTCCTTGAATGGGTAGGTAATACAGCGACACCCAGAGGTAGGTTTATTCCCTATCTAAAGGCGAGGAAAATGATCGCAAAAGGGTGCATTTATCATATCGTGCGAGTTAGATATGTAGATGCTGAGAACCTACATTTTAGTATATTCCAGTAGTTAAAGAGTAGGCATATGTATTTCCAGATGAGCTTCCAGGTATTCCTCTAGAGCGAGAGATTGATTTTAGCATCCATTTGCTTCAAGGAACTCAACTAATATCCTCCCCCCCCGTATATGATGTCACCTGCCGAATTAAAGGAGTTGAAGGAGTAGTTAAAAGATTTGATGGAGAAAGGTTTCATCAGGCCCAGTACCTCACCTTGGGGTGCACCGGTACTGTTTGTACGGAAGAAAGACAGCTCGCTGAGGATGTGTATCGATTATTGGTAGCTGAACAAGGTAACTATTAAGAATAAGTACCCACTTCCAAGGATAGATGACTTGTTTGACCACTTGCAGGGGGCTAGATGCTTTTCAAAGATAGATTTGAGGTCGGGGTACCACCAGGTCAGAGTTCGGGAGAAAGATATTTGAAGACGGCCTTCAGAACCTGATATGGCCACTTCGAGTTCATTATCATGTCCTTCGGGTTGACGAATGCTCCAGCCGTATTTATGGGCTTGATGAATAGCCTATTCCGGCCATTTTTAGATATGTTCGTGATAGTATTTATTTATGATATTCTGGTTTATTCACGTTCAGGGGATGAGCATGCGGACCACCTACTAGCGGTACTCCAAACCCTCCGTGATAGTAAAGTGTATGCTATGTTTACTAAATGTGAGTTCTGGTTGAAGTCTGTAGAATTCTTGGGGTACACTGTATCCGATGGAGGTATAAAGGTAGACACTCATAAGATTGAGGCTGTGAAATCCTGGCCTAGACCTACAACTCCGATAGAAGTTCGTAGTTTCTAGGCTTAGCAGGATACTACCAGAGTTTCGTAGAGGGGTTTTCTTCCCTTTTGGCACCATTGATGAAGTTGACGCATAAAGGATCTAAGTTTCAGTGGACGGAGTCTTGCGAGCAGAGTTTCGAAGAACATAAGATTAGGTTGGCCTCAGTGCCAGTTCTAACACTTTCAGACGGTCTAGATGGTTATGCCATGTATTGTGATGCCTCAGGTGTCAGGTTAGGATGTGTTCTGATGCAACATAGGAAGGTAATTGCGTATGCTTCAAGGAAGTTAAGAAGCACGAGCGGAATTATCCGACCCACGACCTCGAGTTAGCTGCGATTGTCCATGCATTTAAGATATGGCGCCATTATTTATATGGTGTTCCTGTTGATGTATTCACAGATCATAAAAGCCTACAATATATTTTCAAGCAAAAAGAGTTGAATTTGCGACAGAAGCGATGGCTTGAGTTATTGAAAGACTATGATGTTAACATTCTCTACCATCTAGGGAAAGCTAATGTTGTAGCAGATGCCTTAAGTCGCCGATCTATGGGTAGCTTAGCACATGTAGAGGCCGAGAAATGACAATTAACTAGAGAGATTCATCAATTGGCTTGTTTGGGGGTTCGGTTAGTAGACTTTGGTGATGGTGGAGTTGTACTCCAAAATACTGTATAATCATCTCTCATAGCTGAAGTAAAGGAGAGGCAGTATGATGACCTAAAGTTGGTCAAGTTGAGAAAGTGAGTTCCGCAGAAGAAGAAGCCGTTGTTAGAGCTTAAGGGAGATGGGGTTCTCAAATACAGGGGTCCTCTGTGTGTTCCATATGTAGCAGGTCTACGAGACATAATTATGTCAGAGGCACATTATTCGTGATACTCCATTCATCCTGGGTCGACGAAGATGTACCATGAATTAAGGATGTGTACTGGTGGAATGATATGAAGAAAAACATTGCTGAGTTTTGTCACGCCCCCAACCTGGGGAGGCGTGGCTGGCACTCAGTGCCAAGCTAGCCCGAGTGAACCACTCTATAATTTTCTTTTCTAACTATCATGGGCCAACATGGCCACAACTTGTAATGTATAACTATAAGTGGAAAAATACTGAATTAATGAACTGCCATTTTTAAAACATGAATACATATGGGCCGACAAGGCCTCTGACATACTGTACAAAATGAACCTCTGCCTAGAAAGCCTCTAAGATTATTTGACATAAAATGGGACAGGGTACCGGCATCCCATCATATCATCTCAGCCACTGTGGGCAAAATCATCATCGTATACCAACTGATCAGGTGGTGATGCGTATATAATGCCATAACCTTTTCCCATATACCATATACATATATATACATACGTACGCGTATATAACACCGTCTGAGTCATGGGTAATTGCACATGCATAATTGAATGCAATGCATAGTGAAGTAAGTCAATATGATCTCTTGTAATGTTATGAGACCCATGTATAGGCAATATGGTAGTAGGACATACTGGGAATCAGGAACATAGGCAACCTTAATACTCCTAAGAATAGAATCATTTCTGAAACTTGCGAGCAATATCACTTAGTAGTTATTTTATTTAATAAGTAATCACTTACTAGTTTTCTTGGTTTAATAGTGAAGACTTTGTTTTTTATCGGCAACACAAAATGTAGTGAGAGTTTTATAATAATTTCGTGTTAAGTTAAATTTTCTTATTTTACATGACAAATGAGGCATGCTAGTAAATATTCTTATGCGTCTTTTTTAAAACTTAAGCACATCCTAGCAATGTGCAGGGGCAGAGCAACGGGGCCAGACGAAATCCCAGTGGAATTCTGGAAGAGCGCGGGGCGGGCAGGTTTGGAGTGGCTCACTCGTATGTTTAATGTTGTTTTTAAGACAACGAAGATGCCCGAATAATGGGGGTGGAGTACAATGGTTCCTCTTTACAAGAACAAGGGTGATATAAAAAATTGCAACAATTATAGGGGTATCAAGTTATTGAGTCACACTATGAAGGTTTGGGGGAGCGTGGTGGAGGCCGGGGCGAGGAGGTGCGTGTCTATTTTCGAGAATCAATTTGGATTCATGTCGGGGCGTTCGACCATGGAAGCGATTCATCTGGTAAGGAGATTAGTGGAGCAGTATAGGGAGAGAAAGAAGGATTTGAATATGGTGTTTATTATCCTTAAGAAGGCATACGATAAAGTTCCGAGGCAGGTCCTGTAGAGGTATTTGGAGGTTAGCGGCATCCCGGTAGCGTACATTAGGGTGATTAAGGATATATACAATGATGCTAAGACTCGGGTGAGGAACTGTGGGTGGTGACTCGAAGCATTTCCTTGTGGTGATGGGGTTGCACCAGGGATCGGCTCTTAAGCCCATTTTTGTTTGCCTTGGCGATGGATGTACTGTCGCGTCACATCCAAGGGGAGGTACCTTGGTGCATGCTATTTGCCGATGATATAGTCCTGATTAACGAGACGCGTAGCGGATTTAACGCGAGGTTAGGGGTTTGGAGACAGACCTTGGAGTCCAAAGGTTTCAAACTAAGTAGAACCAAGACAGAATACTTGGAGTGCAGATTCAGTGAGACCCATGATGCAGACGTAGAGGTTAAGCTTGATGGTCAAGTTATCCCCAATAGAGCGAGTTTTAAGTATCTCGGGTCTATTATCCAGGGTAACGAGGAGATTGACGAAGATGTCACACATCGCATCGGAGCGGGATTGATGAAGTGGAGGCTCTCTCCTGGTGTCCTATGTGATAGGAATGTTCCGTTAAGACTTAAGGGTAAGTTTTTTTCCAGTGGTGGTTCGACCCGCAATGCTGTGTGGGACTGAGTGTTGGCCAATCAAGATCTCACACGTGCAGAAGATGAGAGTAGCAGAGATGAGGATGTTGAGATGGATGTGTGGGTGTACAAGGCAAGATTGATTTAAGAATGAAGCTATTCGGGACAGAGTGGGAGTAGCCTCCGTGGAGGACAAGATGCGAGAGTCGCGACTGAGATGGTTCGGACATTTTAGGAGAAGAAGCATTGATGCCTCTGTCAGGAGGTGTGAGAGGTTGACCATGGAGAGTTTGAGAAGGGTCGAGGTAGGCCTAAGAAGTACTGGGGAGAAGTGATAAGGCATGACATGGCGCTGCTTCAGCTCACTGAGGACATGAGCCTTGATAGGAGGGTGTGGAGGTCGAGTATTAAGGTAGAAGGTTAGTAGTTAGTTTATAATATTTACCAATAGGCTTAGTTGCGTGCAAGTCCCTTGTTTACGATAGAGCAGTGACGCCCCTAGTTAAATGGCACTTTAACCAACTTGCGTATTTTTGAGACCCATGAACAAATGATAGAGTAATATGACACATGGGAAATCAAAAATATAAGTATCTCTAGTATTTCTATGAATGTAGTCCTTTATGAAAACGGTGTATTTGCTGATTTCGTTTGTGTCATATAGATCATGCAAAAAAGAAAGAAGGGATAGCCTTAACATACCTGAGCCGGTTTTCTTGACAATCCGTTTAAAATGAGAGCATGTGATTGCAAAATCTAGGCAGTTCCTCATAATCAACACATCTATAAAGTTAAAGTACAATGTAAGGTACATCTAATCAATGTAAATAAATCTGCAAGCTTGCTTCAGGAGCCGTAATTTCCCACATCCAAATTTGGTTTGCATAATCACATACACTTGCATTGTCTTGCTTCTCAAAGACCAGTTCCTTAGCTTCAACATTAAGGATAGAACGTCCAATTGGCAATGAGTGTAACTAAAATGTATAGAGCTTACCATGTCCATCCTGATTATTGAGAACTTCCAGTAGGGCTTTATGGTAATCATATCTTCCACGCTTATAGGAAATGAAATAAAGAATAGGATTCGACAACTTGCCAATACAACTCTAAGAAATTTAAAATCTCTAGTACAAAATTCGAATAAACTTATATGCTTGCTACCTTACCAAAACTAACACGCTTGCTAAAACTTACTCTAAACAAAGCTAACTAATTAGGTACCAATGCCTCTCTAGTAGTTCGAGATAGTTCAACACCTATCTTTTTTAACTTTTCTTTATTAAAATGGAATGACTAACACTTTGCCACATACTAATTAACTTTAAGAGTCATCTTAACTAGGCTTATTTGGCTACCACGTGGGGGTGGGGATTTTAAATATTTATCCACTAATTTATTAATTAATTATGTAATATCCCGTTACCCGATGATTAACCAATTACCTGCATAGTTAAAAATATCTCAAATTACTTAAAATTCTACTTGTTTTAAATATTTTTTATATATCATACTTTCACGATGATATGGTACCTTGTATGGTACTGGTCCATAAGTATCGGGTATTATAGCTCGGACCGTATTTTATCCCAAAATGACAAACTTCCACCAACCTCATTTTCTTCAACTCGTTTACCCTCTCACCTTCACGACTTTACTTATCACTTGTTATAAATATCATACATACCTGTAACCTCAAAAAAAATAGTCTTGTCATCATCTTAAAATACTACTATTACAATATTAAAATAATAAAATCGTGGTACCATATAAAATTAATACATATACTATTATTTCGTTAAAACATCCATGTAAAATTACATATATTCTCTCAACTTTTAATTTTGCTAATCTCATATAAAGAGTACAAATTCTCGTATGCTTAATTCTTAAAATGATAAAAAAGTAACCTTCTTTTCTCGTGAAAAAATAATTTCTATCTTTACAATAAATAAAATCTCATAAACTTTTTTATATTATGTGTATAATTTGCCATATTCGAAAATAGTAATAATGGTAACTATCCAAAATTACACTTATAAAACTTTACTAAAATACTTTAGTTAAAAGAAAATACCACATTAACATAATATCTAACGGTATCAAGGGTTTGAACTTACTGGGTCTTATAATAGTAATGTCTTAAACCCTCTATAATCTCCTAATAGACATAATCCCTTCGAACTCATGTGGATTTACTACAACACATTCTAATGCTAAGGTACGGGATGTAACATCCCCCCCCCCCCCCTTTAGGAACATTCATCCTCGAATTTTAACTCTTTGAGATTTCCAAAACTCTCTCTAGGGTCTCTCTGTATACAAAACTAAAATCCAACCTCAATCTGAGCTCTGGACTATTCGCAACCTTTGTACTTGAGCATCTCGTATCTTCTTCACGCTTATGTTACTTACATTTCAATCCTACATCGTATCTTCTGTTTCTTTCATAACTTCCCTCCAACATAAGTAGAAATTACATATACGGCTTAAAGCTCTATTATGATAGCACCTCTAGTGCATACAAAATTCGGGGGAAATTTTATACTGACTTCTTACGACTTAGCCCTATGGCACAATCTGGAAACAAAAGAAGGGTAATATTTCCTCAATGACCTATAGCCTCTCAATTATAAATGTGGCGCGAAACGCATCCATAAGTGAGACTTTACTAGGCACGGCTTTGTAGACAACCGTAGGACAGAACTGCTGCGATATCACTTTGTCACGCCCCGAACCTGGGGAGGCGTGGCTGGCACTCGGTACCGAGGTGGCCGGAGCAAACCTCTCTGTAAGTTTTTCTTTTCTAAATATCATGGGCCAATATGGCCATAACTTGTAATGTATAACTATAAGTGGAAAAATACTAAATTAATAAACTGCCCTTTTATAACATGAATACATATGGGCCGTCAAGACCTCTGACATACTGTAGAAAATGAACCTCTGTCTACAAAGCCTCTAAGATTATTTGACATAAAATGGGAAAGGGTACCGGCATACCCATAAGTCTGTTGTAAAACTCTGGCACGATGACTCATAGACTCGGCTGCACTCCGAATGTGGTGGAGTCTTATCGATCCTTCGCTGAATGCCAACCTCGTCTATTGTGAGGGCTCATCAAACTAATTATCTATACTTGCAGGCATGAATGCAGCGTCCACAACAAAAGGACATCAGTTCGAACAATGTACCGAGTATGTAAAGCATGGAAATCGGTATATAAAGGACATGAAAGAAACATGGGGTACATGACTTAACCTGTAAGTCTGGTTAACTCTGTATATCATTTAATATTTATAGTGTCATGCATATGCGTATGAATGTCATGTCATGCATATGTACATGTGTTCATAACATCATCAAGCCTCTGTGGGAAAAATCATCATCGGATACTAGCTGATCAGGTGGTGATGCGTATATAACACCGTAACCTTTTTTCATATACCATATATATATATATATATATATATATATATATATATATATATATATATATATATATATATATATATATAACGCCGTCTGAGTCATGGGTAAATGCACATGCATAAATGAATGCAATGCATAGTGAAGTAAGTCAATATGATCACTTGTAATGTTATGAGACCCATATATAGGCAATATGGTAGTAGGACATTTTGGAAATCAGGAACATGGGCAACCTTAGTACTCCTAAGAATAAAATCATTTCTCAAACTTGCGAGCAATATCACTTACTAGTTATTTTTTTTTAATAAGTAATCACTTACTAGTTTTCTTGATTTAATAGTGAAAACTTTTATTTTTTTATCGGCAATGCAAAATGTTGGGAGAGTTTTATAATTTTTCGTGTTAAGTTAAATTTTCTTATATTACATGACAAATGAGGTATCCTAGTAAATATTCTTATGCGTCTTTTTTAAAACATAAGCACTTCAAATTAACTGAATCTAACAGATAACGCCGTAAAACCAAGAAAATTGGGATGGTTCGGCAAAAATCTAATATTAGTTATATGCAATATATATACCAAAAAGTCAGCATCTTCTCGAAACAACAGTGACACCCCTTGTTTTCGATAGAGCAGTGACGCCCCTAGTTAAATGCAACTTTAACCAACTTACGTATTTTTTAGACTCATGAACAGATGATAGAATAATATGACACATGGGGAATCAAAACATATATATTTCTAGTATTTCTATGAATGAAGTCATTTATGGAAATGATGTATTTGCTGGTTTTGTTTGTGTCGTATAGATCACGCCAAAAAGAAAAAAGGGGTGCCTTAACATACCTGAGCCGGTTTTCTTGACAGTCCCTTTAAAATGAGAGAATGTGATTGCAAAATCTAGGCAGTTCCTCATAATCAACACATCTATGAAGTTAAAGTACAATGTAAGGTACATCTGATCAATGTAAATGAATCTGCAAGCTTGCTTCAGGAGCCGTAATTTTCCACATCCAAATTTGGCTTGCATAATCACATACACTTGCATTGTCTTGCTTCTCAAAGACCAGTTCCTTAGCTTCAACATTAAGGATAGAACGTCCAATTGGCAATGAGTGTCACTAAAATGTATAGAGCTTACCATGTCCATCCTGATTATTGAGAACTTCCAGTAGGGCTTTATGGTAATCATATCTTCCACGCTTAAGAAATGAAATAAAGAATAGGATTCGACAACTTGCCAATACAACTCCAAGAAATTGAAAATCTCTAGTACAAAATTCGAACAAACTTATATGCTTGCTACCTTACCAAAACTAACACGCTTGCTAAAACTTACTCTAAACAAAGCTAACTAATTAGGTACCAATGCCTCTCTAGTAGTTCGAGATAGTTCAACACCTATCTTTTTTAACTTTTTTTATTAAAATGGAATGACTAACACTTTGCCACATACTAATTAACTTTAAGAGTCATCTTAACTAGGCTTATTTGGCTGCCACGTAAGGGTGGGGATTTTAAATATTTATCCACTAATTTATTAATTAATTAGGTAGTATAACGCTACTCGATGATTACCCAATACCCGCATAATTAAGAAATATCTCAAATTACTTAAAATTCTACTTATTTTTAATATTTTTTATATATCATACTATCACGGTGATATGGTACCATGTATGGTACTAGTCCATAAGTATCGGGTATTATAGCTCGGACCGTATTTTATCCCAAAATGACAAACTTCGACCAACCTCATTTTCTTCAACCCGTTTACCCTCTCACCTTCACGACTTTACTTATCACTTGTTATGAATATTATAAATACCTATAACCTCAAAAAAATAGTCTTGTCCTCTTCTTAAAGTACTACTATTACAATAATAAAATAGTAAATCATGGTATCATATAAAATTAATACATATACTATTATTTCGTTAAAACATCCATGTAAAAATAAATATATTTTCTAAACTTTTAATTTGACTTATTTTGTATAAAGAGTACAAATTTTCGTAGACTTAATTCTTAAAATGATAAAAAATAAACTTTTTTTCTTGTGAGAAAATAGTTTCTATCTTTACAATAAATAAAATCTCATAAACTTTCTTACATTATGTATATAATTTACCATATTTGAAAATAGTAATAATGGTAACTATCCAAAATTATACTTATAAAACTTTTACTAAAATACTTACTTAAAAGAAAATACCACATTAACATAATATCTAATGGTATCAAGGGTGTGAACATAATGGGTCTCATAATAATAATGTCTTAAAGCCTCTATAATCTCCTAATAGACATAATCCCTTAGAACTCATGTGGATTCACTACGGCAAATTCTAATGCTAAGGTACGGGATGTAACAAGTTTGTCGCTTAGTGTCCTAGTTGCCAGCAGGTGAAGGTAGAGCACCTGAAGCCCGGAGGGCTAATACAGACTATAGAGATCCCGACGTGGAAATGGGAGGCGATAAACATGGACTTTGTCACGGGATTACCTCGTTCTCATTGTTAGTTCGATTCTATATGGGTGATAGTCGATAGGCTCACAAAATCAGCTCATTAACTACCGGTCAGATCTATATATACAACAGAAGATTATACAAAGTTATATATTAAGGAGATAGTGCGGTTACATGGAGTACTAGTATCTATTATATCTGACCGTGGGCCCATTTTAGATAACATTTTTGGTGGTCATTTCAGAGAGGTCTAGGGATTCAGGTGAATCTCAGCACAGTTTTTCATCCAAAGACTGATGGATAAGCCGAGCGCACAATTCAGACACTCGATGATATGTTACGAGCATGTGTGTTGGATTTGAAAGAAGTTGGGATGAACATTTACCTCTTATCGAGTTTGCATATAATAACATTTACCACTCTAGTATCCAGATGGCTCCGTAAGAGGCTTTGTTTGGGCTTAATTTCAGATCTCCTATAGGGTGGTTTGATGTTGGAGAATCTGGGTTACATGGGCCAAACCTGGTTCAGCAGGCCGTAGACAAAGTAAAGTTTATTCGGAGCGACTGTTGGTAGCTCAGAGTCATCAGAAGTCATATTCTGATGTGTGGCGACAAGACTTAGAGTTCGGGGTTAATGACTGGTTGTTCTTATAGGTGTCACCTATGAAGGGCGTGATGAGGTTTGTCAAGAAAGGCAAGCTTAGCCTACTGTATATTGGGCCTTATAAGATCATTCAGAGAGTTGTCCAAGTAGCGTATGAATTAGAATTACCCTCGGAATTGGAGTCTGTCCATCCGATGATGTACAAATTACGGAGGACTTGTCATACGAGGAAATTCCGGTTGCCATCCTTGACTGACAAATCCGCAAGCTACGGAATAGGAGGTAGCCTCCATAAAGGTTTTATGGAGAAGCAAGAATGTGGAAGAGATAACGTGGGAAGCGGAAAGAAACGAAGTCTAAATACCCCCACCCATTTCAAAGTGATGATATGGCTCAAGATAGTATGCTACAGCACTGCTCTATTCAGGCTAGTAGGTTATCAGGTAAGCTCTTATTTTTGACTTTCGGTGTTTATGAGCTACGGCTGTGTGAGGCAAAGTGTTGCTATTCATAGACATTGGCCATGTGTAGCATGTATAGTATGTTTTCTGGCTGCGTGTAGGTTGGTTTTAGTCTAGTGTTCGGAGGAGACTCCGGCAAAATTTTCCAAAAGTCTCAAAGAGTAAACATTCGAGAATGAATTTTTCTAAGGGGGGAAGGATGTTACATCTCGCATTTTCGTACGTTAATGTTTCGTCTTCAGTTAATTGACATAAACTCGGAGATGAGACTATCTTGAGATTACAAGCATTAATGCTATTTATAACAAGCGTTTGGTAAGTGCCATGAAAGATAAAGGCTAATCGAATAAAAGAAAATGAGTTCATTGACGGTTGTCGATTTGGGATAAAATATGGTCCGAGCTATAATATCGGTATTTATGGACTAGTGTCATACTAGGTACCACATGACCATGATAGTAGGATACATAAAGTGTGTCAAGTGAGTAATATTTTAAAAAATTTGAGATAATTCTTAATTATGTGAATAATTGATTAATTATTGACTAGTGGGAGGAATTTAAAAATTAATTAAGGATTAGTGGGTGCTTAATTAAGGCTTTGGATAAGCCTTAACATGGCAACTCCGCAATTCGAAAATTGTGACTCTTATCTTAAGAGTGAAAGGTGGCACATTTAAATAGATTATATGGCTTAGTCATTAATATGTGGGCCCCACA
This sequence comes from Nicotiana attenuata, assembly GCF_001879085.1. Lineage (NCBI taxonomy): Eukaryota > Viridiplantae > Streptophyta > Magnoliopsida > Solanales > Solanaceae > Nicotiana > Nicotiana attenuata. The sequence continues at coordinate 45,856 of NW_017675192.1, read as the reverse complement.
CCATTTAAAGCATAAAACCTCTCTAATTCAAAGAGTGGTCTTATATCAAAGTGTTAGGCAACGTATATTCAAGAACGAATTCAAGAATTCAAGCAAAAATTCCTTAAGCATCTTAGCAATGTGACTCTAAAGAAGCTCAGTATAATATTTCTCAAGAATATCATACGGATTTTTTCCTACTCCGACCTTGCCATCACGAGTTTTGTCACAATTGTCATGTGTTAGAAGCATTGTCCAGAGAACCGATTCAGGTATGTTAAGGCTAAGCCTTTCCTTCGTTTTGGCATGATCTCGTATCTACATGTGTTTGATAACAAGGCATAAAGAGAAGTTCATACTCCCAAATTTGTATAGATTATCCTAGTCTCATAAGTTATAGAGCGAGCCCAGTATGGCTGAGATACAAAGCCTAGTATGGCCGAGCACCTATGAGCAAGCCTACTACGGTGGAGCAGTTACACGTTCCGAGCCTTATAGGGCCAGACATTTATTTTACTTACTATATTAAGAGAGTTGAGTCAGTATCAGTAGGTAAGTGTATCTACAGTTCATCTTTCACTCGCAGTTACTTTCAGTTATTATATTATCAGTTTAGTTTCAGCTTTCAGTTATTTTATTGCCTTACATACTCGGTACATTATTTCGTACTAACGTCCCTTTTTCTGGAGACGCTGTATTTCATGCATTTAGGTTCAGACAAACAGACGGGTAGACCTCCTCAGTAGGTGTTGCCCAAGTTCAGCTTTATCGGTAAGCTCCACGTCCTTCAGAGTTGCCGGGTCTAGAGTTTAGTGTAAATCTTGTGTATATATGTATATAGGTTATGGGTAGGTCGGGGCCCCGTTTCGATTAGAGTACATCTATCAGTAAAGGCTTGTAGACATATCCTGTCAGTTAGTGCAGCATGTTGGGCTTGTAGGCCTTGTATGTATATTTTGTTGGTTATTCAGTTGAAGTAGTTATGACGGCCCTGTCGACCCAGATTTATATTGATGTTTAGTCAGCGTTAGTTCCTATTTAGTTTTATATTTGCTTCGCAAATTGTCTTGCAATGTGGCCCCATGGCCAAATTATGATATTATAGCTTCAGAGTGCCTTAGTCGCAAGTTGGTACGCGAGGATAGGTGAGGCACCGGGTGCCGGTCTCGCTCCCCAGGTTCGGGGCGTGACAATAAGGTCATAGTGCAGCATTGTGATGCCAAAGAGATTTCTATTGGAGATGATGGGTATTGCGGATGAAGGGTCGGATTTGTGTGCCCATTGTAGATGGGTTACGTGAGTTAATTCTTGAGGAGGCCCACAGTTCGCGGTATTTCATTCATCCGAGTGTCGCTCAGATGTATCAGGATTTGAGGAAACTTTATTGGTGGAAAAGAATGAAGAAAGATATAGTAAAGTTTGTGGCTCAGTGTTTGAATTGCCACCAGTTGAAGTACTAGTATCAGAGGCCAGGCGATTTTCTTCAGAGACCTGAGATTCTCGGTGGAAGTGGGAGCGTATCACCATGGATTTTGTTGTTGGAATCTCATGGACTTTGAGGAAATATGATGTAGTATGGGTGATTGTGGACCGATTGACTGTGTCTGTCGATTTCATTCTGGTTGTGACTACCTATTCTTCAAAGCGGCTGACTCATATCCATATCTGTGAGATTGTTTGTCTTCATGGTGTGCCGGTGTCCATTATCATTGATCGAGGCACGTAGTTCACATTGAAGTTTTGGAGGGCAGTGTTGAGAGAGTTGGGCACTCGGGTTAAGTTTAGTACATTATTTCACACTCAGACGGACGGGTAGTCAGAGCGCACCATTCAGATATTGGAGGATATGCTACGCGCATGTGTTATAAATTAAGGGGGTTCTTGGGATCAGTTTCTACCGCTTGTAAGGTTTTCCTACAGCAACAACTACCAATCGAGTATTTAGATGGCTCCTTATGAGGCTTTATATGGGAGGCAGTGTCGTTCTCCAGTTGGTTGGTTTGAGTCGGGAGAGGCTATGTTGTTGGGTACTCATTTGGTTCGGGATGCCTTGGATAAATTCAAGTTGATTCAGGATCAGCTTCGTACAACACAGTCTAGACAGAATAGTTATGCTGATGGGAAGGTTTGTGATGTTGCATATATGGTAGGTGAGAAGGTTTTGCTGAGAGTTTCGCCCATGAAGGGTGTGATGAGGTTCGGGAAGAAGGGCAAGTTGAGCCATCGGTAGATTGGCTCTTTTCAGGTTCTTGAGAGGATTGGAGAGGTGGCCTACAAGCTCGTATTGCCACCTAGTCTATCAGGTACTCACCCGATGTTTTATGTTTCGATGCTCCGAAAGTATTATGATGACCCATCCCATGTGTTGGACTTCAGCAAATACAGCTAGATAGGGACTTGACTTATGATGTGGAGCCGGTGGCCATTTTGTATCGGCAGGTTCGAAAGTTGAGATAAAAAAATATAGCTTTAGTAAAAGTTCAGTGGAGAGACCAGCCAGTCAAGGAGGCTACTTATGAGACTGAGCGGGAGATGCAGAGCAGTTATCTGTAGTTATTTGAGGCTCCGGGTATGATTCTAGACCCGTTCGAGGACGAACATTTGTTTAAGAGGGGGAGAATGTGACGACCCGACAAGTCATTTTTTGTTTCCCCTATTTATTGCTAATTCTATGTTCACTTGTGGTTACGTGACATTGCAGAATGGTTGGTTTGGTTCCGGGGATATTTTAGAATGAGTGTCCCAAGGTTGGAAGCTTGAGTTGAAAGAGTTGACCGAAGTTTCACTTTTGTGTGAACGACTTCGGAATTGAGTTTTGATAGATTCGTATGGTGATATTTGACTGAGGCATATGTCCGGATTTGGATTTGGAGGTCCGTAGGTTGAATTGGTGCATTTTGGTAAAATTGGAAAGTTGAAGGTTTAGAAGGTTGAGCAGTTTGGCCGAGAGTTGACTTTGTGGATATCTGTTCGGATATTGGTTTCGGAAGTTGGAATAGGTCCGTTGTGTCATTTATGACTTGTGTGCAAAATTTGAGTTCAATCGGAGTTGGTTTGATTTGATTCAACGTTCGTTTTAGAAGTTGAATGTTCATTTGTTCATTAGGCTTGAATCGATGTTTGATTTGTGGTTTTGATGTCGTTTGATGTGATTTGAGGCTTCAACTGAGCTCGTATCGTGTTATGGGATTTATTGGTATGTTTGGATGGGGTCCCGGGGGCCGTCCGTGGGGGCGGGGGGGGGGTGATTCGGATGGTTATCTGATCATTTCAAGCTTCTGGTGCTCTCGCACCTGTGTTGGGTATGGCCTTATATGCGGCGTCGTACAGCGATATGATGCGCATATACGAAGTGGGTAAGGTTGGGGAAAGTCGCAGGTATGGAGAAGGACCGCATCTTCGAGTCCGTAGATGCGGATTTTGGGTCGCGGAAGCGAAAGGCGACTCGGTGAGCTTTCACCACAGATGCGGAAGGACTCCACAGGTGCGGACCTGCAGAAGACGGTGATGGTCTACAGAAGCGGAAGGTCAGGAGTTTTAGTGGATTGCGTAGATGTGCGTTTTGACCGTAGAAGCGGCTAAGCAGGCTTTTGGGCCGCATAAGTGGGATCATTGGGCAGGTTCTTAAAAACAAGGGTTTGAGCTTTTTCTCTCATTTTGGAATTTTGGAGTTCAAACTAGGGCAAAATTTATAGAGTTTTTTTCACATAGATTAAAGAGGTAAGAGAATTTTAATCACTTTGTCCATAAATATTTAATACCAATTGATTATTTCCCCTAATTTATATGAATCTAAGTTGCACTTTGGGGATTTTTGGACTATTTTATTGGAGAGTGAAATTTGAGGATTTGTGGGTCGAGTTGTGGTTGGAATGGGATGATTTTGGTACGGTTGGACTCGTGACTGAATGGGGGTTCGAAATTTGTGATTTTTGTCGGGTTCCGAGGTGCGATATTGGGGTTGACCTTTTTTCACTATCAACCAAGTTTAGATAGGATACTTACCTCAAAGAAGACATGACAAATACCAAGCAAGCCAAACGACACTCTAGAAATGCCATCCCGCGTGTATAAACCTTCGAGCTGCTCGACACAAGCCAAAAGAAATTCAAAAAACAACAAATAATGCCAAAGGAAACAAACTCAATCGACAAAGGGTGAGTCTTTAATCAAAAGGACAAAGTCAACCAAAAAGACAAACTCAAGCCCACACCTCGGAACTTGCCAAAATGCACAAAATCCAATATACCATTCAATTACGACTCCAGCCATACTAGTTTCACTCAAATCTGATTCTGAATCGATGTTCAAAATTCAAAAAATTTGTTTTATGAAATTTTAGACAAAAACCCCCAATTTCTCTTTCAAAATCATCAATCAAATACCAAAATTGAATATGGATTCATGAAATATAATCAAAACTCAATAGAAAACACTTACCCCAATCCATGTGATGAAAATCGTCTCAAAACTCACCTCAATCCGAGCTCCAAGGCTCAAAATATGCTAAAATGTCTGTAACCATCGAAATAGAGTACTTGTCACGATCCTAAACCCAGACCCGGTCGTGATGGCGCCTCTCGTGAAGACAACGCCAGCCGACACATTTCCAATCCAGTTTTAAGCAATTAATCAATAAGCATTTCGTCTAAAACATGATATAAACTCAGAAGCAACAATGACAACACAAAACAATTCGCGGAATACAACCCAACACAGCCCGATACCGGGGTGTCACTAGTCATGAGCATCTACTATGGTCCAAAAACAACTGACAAAGTCTGAATGTACTAAGTATAGTCTAATAGTATAAAGAGGGAGAAATGCAGTGCTGCGAACGCTGGCAGCTACCTTGCTAAACTTCGATGACTCTGCCTCCGATCAACCAATACCCGCTACCCGGTTCAGTAATACCTGAATCTGCACACAAGGTGCAGGGAGTAAAGTGAGTACTCCGAGTCAGTGAGTAATAATCATAAATAATGATTGAGCGATAAGAAATAACGAAAAGTACATCAACATGTTGTATAGAAGTAGTACAAAACCAGTAAGAAAGCAATGAAGCTATGAAATCTCTTAAAGCATCTTAGCTCAGTTTAAACTTCTTCAAAAGTGGCTTTTCGGCAGTTAAGCAATTGAACAAGTAATTGACAGGTAAACGAAACAGATAAACACATAAAGGTTCGCCCCTCGGGCACAATGTCAACAACTCCGCCCCTCGGGCAATATCTGAGATCAATACCACCCCCTCGGGCAATCACATAGAACATTACCTGCCCCTCGGGCAATCACATATAACAGTACCAGCCCCTCGGGCTATAACTCACATCACAATGGGTAGCCGCGCTCACTAGGGGTGTGCAGACTCATGGAGGGGCCCCTTACGGCCCAAGCGCAATATCAAGCCATCTCGTGGCATCATAAATAGGTTCTCGACCTCATATCAATATCAAGCTACCTCGTGGCGTACAATCTCAGGCCCTCGGCCTCATAATCAAAATTAGTGTATCACTGCTGCGGCGTGCAGCCCGACCCAATAGGTATCCTCACAACACAGGCCCTCGGCCTTACTCAGTCAAAATCACATAAGCCTCTCGGGCAACAGTAAAACAGTGTTTCTCAGCCCAAAACATCATTTAAATATCATTTGAGTATTAAAACTGAGTGAATATGGATGAGTTTTGAAAGCAATGGAAAATAACATGACTGAGTTCAAGTATAAAGTCAAAACAATGAGGAAATATCAACAACAATCCCCGAAGGGTTCAAATAATTGGCACGAAGCCCAAATATGGCATTCACCCCAAATAATAATGATAGCAAATAGATTTCAGTTAAATACGCAGAAAAATCATCAATCGGGACGGACCAAGTCACAATCCCCAACAGTGCACGACCTCACGCTCATCATCAAGCGTGTGCCTCACCTCAATATAGCACTACGATGTGCAATCCGGGGTTTCAAACCCTCAGAACATCATTTACAATCATTACTCACCTCGAACCGGTGAAATCTCTAGCTCGCGAGTTGTTGCCCCTCGAATCGGCCTCCACTCGCTTCGATTCTATCCACAATCTGAACGAGGACGTCAAAATAGGGTAAGGGAACGAAGCCCAAGCGAAAAAAATCAACAATTAGCACAAATCCCGAAATTTCTCAAACTCGGCCCCCGGGCCCACGACTCGAATCCGATAAAATTAACATTAATGGAATTCTCATCCCCTCACGAGTTCATACATATCAAATTTACCAAAATTCGACCTCACATGGTTAGTCAAATTCTAATAATTCACTCTCCAATTTCAATCCCTAAATTCCCAACTCTTCCTCTAATTTCCCACAAATTTTCATGATTAAACAATGATATAATCACCATAAACACAAGGTATAAAGCTAAAGTAGCTTACCTCTATGGATACACTTGATCCCCTCTTGAAATCACAACTTGGAGCTCCAAAATCGCACAAAAATGGTGAGCAAAAGACTGAAAATCGCGAAGGGGCATTTTTATACATTCTGCCCAGCACTTCCAAATCTGCGGCACCATACCCGCTTCTGCGGTAACGCATATGCGGTCTTACCTCCGCTTCTGCGGAAATCACTTACCAGCCAAAATTCCGCATCTGCGGTCATCCTTCCACATCTGCTATTCCGCGGATGCGGTCCATATAGCCACTTCTGCGGTTCCTGTCCCTCAAGCCCTTCTTTCGCTTCTGCGACCAATCAACCGCACATGCGGCGCCACACCTGCGGTCTCCAATCCGCACGTGTGAAAATACCAGAAGCAGCAAATTCAACAGCTGCAACAAAATCCAAACTTCTCCGTTAAGCATCCGAAAATACCCCGAGGCCCCCGGGACCTCAACCAAAAGTACAAACATGTTCCAATACCTTATTCAAACTTGTTCCAATAATCAAAACACCTCAAACAACATCAAATATCCCAAAACGATCAGATTCAAGCCAAATTTTCTAAAATCTTCCGAGTTCCGCTTTTGACCAAAAACCCAACCAAACCGCGTCCGAATAATCTGAAATTTATCACAGACATCCCAAATGACACAACAAAGCTACTGCCACTCTCAGAATTCCATTCTGACCCTTATATCAAAATCTCGCCTACCAACCGGAAATCGCCAAAATCTCAATTTTGCCAATTCAAGCCTTAACCTTCCACGGACTTCCAAAATGCATTCCGATCACGCTCCTAAATACCAAATCACCTAACGGAGATCATATACAAACAAGTCAAATATTGGTCAAGCCTTTCAAATTACAAGCTTCAAACTGGGAACTGTTCTTTCAAATTCATTCCGATTACTCTAAAAACCAAAACCAACGATTTACATGAGTCGTAATACATCAGACCGGGCTAGTCATGCCCGAGAACTGGCGAGCAAAGTGCAAAAGCTCAAAATGACTATTCGGGTCGTTGCAGTACTTTATACATTGTTCCGGAGGTACCCTTCGCAATCGCGGTCACAAACCTCATGATCATGATTAGAATATTTTTTAGGACAATTTTTACCCTATGCGATCGCTGCCATTTCCCCTTGATCGCGATGAACAAACATCCATTAATAGATCCCAAACTCTTCTCAGATAGCCTAGTGTATCAGCCATAACTTTTTGTACATAACTCCAAATGATAAACTGTTTAATTTTGTAAAATTTAGACACGAAGTGATAAAACTTTCATTTTTTATCATCTCAAAATTCCTTATGTATTGCAAGATATAATCTTCCAAATGCGGGTCAGTGACAACATAATTTTTCCTCTGTGCGATCACAAAAATCCTTCCGCGTTGCGATTCAAAGTTCCCAAACAACAAATTTGCTCTTTGCGAATGCGACCCAAAGTTTGCAATCATGATGCACACCCTTGTGGCCTATGACCAACAACTAAAAATGGCCTAGAAATGGTAGAAAACTACCTAGAAACTCACCCGAGCCCCTCGGGACCCCGTCTGAACGTACCAACAAGTCCCAAAATATAACACGGACCTATTCGACGCCTCAAATCACTAATAAACATATAAACACGAATCATCGATCAAGATCAATCTCTTAAGTTCATAAATATCAAACTTCGAACCAAGCGTTCGATTTAAGCCTAACCAATCTGGAATGACCCGAATTTTGCATATAAGTTCCAAATGACATACCGAACCTATTCCAACTCTAGAAACAACAATTTTAACTCGGTATCATCAAAGTCAACTCTTAGTCAAACTTATGAACATTCCAAACCTTCAAATTTCAAACTTTCATCGATTATTGTTGAAATCTTCTAGAAATATTCAAATACAAATCGGGGCATACACCCAAGTCCAAACTCACCGTTCGCACCTAGCGGAGCCATCAAAACCCTGAACCGAGGTCAAATACTCAAAAGAAGAACTTGATCATCTCTTCCAACTTAAAGCTTCAAACATAAAATTCACTCTTCCAAACTATGTCCAAATCACCCAAACACTGAAATAGACAATACACACATGTCATAATACATCATACAGAGCTACTTATACCCTCAACCACTAGGCAAAGTGCAGATGCTCAAAACGACCGGTCAGGTCGTTGCACTTTCATGTACAATATGCTACTTTCTTATAGTCAATTCATGAGAAATCTGCATGCCAATACTATCCCAACTCTTTGACAAATAGGTTTCTCTGTTGTTTGCATACTCTAATGTTATGTTATCATAATATGCTCACCAAGACTTCTAGGATAAACTCCAATATACTTAGCCTATTCTTCCTATATGGTCAACTGGGATATGTCTTGGTGCTTGTTTGACATGTTAGTCTGGTGTTGATATGTTTTCACCTACCATGAGTCCTTGTATTGTTCTTTAAGATTTTGAGCCTTTATGTTGTGACTGATATATCTGTCTGTCACTCAATTTGTTGAGTTTCTCATGTTCAAAATAGGTGATTGCTTCGCCATGTCCACTAGTCTATTTGTTATTCTGCTTGGCTATAAGATATTTGTAATCATGCCTTCATTAGGCTCTCATGATTACGACCTTTATGTATAATTGCTCCATACTTGTGTTCATTATTATGACTCCTCTAAATTTCTTTATTAAGACCTTTGTCCCCTTTAGACTAATTCTGAACCATGCTTTACTTGGAAATTCAGCTTAAATTTGACTTGCTATATCTTCACATGTTTTTTATGAAATATAACATGTATCTATCCTATGTAGTTATGGCTGCCGAGACCTTGTTTAATCCGGTGTTTGTGCCTTTGGTTTGGAAAGCTTTTCTTTCTCTGTTTGCTACAATCGATAAAGCTAGGCATAATCATTTAGCATATTGCTTGTCACTTGTATGCTTAATTTGATGGGTAAGAAAGTCATTGGTTTATGCCTTATTGTTGGGCTAGTTTGGTGCTGAGAGCTGTAGCATATAGCCAGCCGGAGTATGGGCTTTCTGATCCGCATGAGGATCCAAGTTTTGTTGGAAGACCAGGAGTGTCCTTGTTTTGATTTGTATATGTTTGGTCTGTAACTGTCTTAGCTGACTTGTGATCACTATTTGAGTTTGTACTGTATTTGGGCCTGTAATAAGTAGTAATAACAACAGATGAGGATTAGTGAAAAGTGGGGGGCTGAGATACATTAATTCTTGCATCAAAGGGTAGAAAACATGCCTATGGGTTCTAAATGCTTCATTTGCTACTTGCTCAACATGTTCCATTTCTACGTGTTGTTAGACAGCATGCCTATTGGATCTCGTTTGAGTAATCAAGAACTGTTTACATTGATACCTCTTGCAATTATGTGGCTCACCTAGAAAGCATGACTATAGGACTAACGAAATAAACTTGCACTTAAAAAAGCTTCATTTCCCAAATCTGACCATCTAAGGAATCATGCCTATAGGAATTCAATATGGTTAATTGAAACTAATGCTACTGCTATTCTCATCACACTGATGCCTTAGATAACATACATATAGGAATAAAATTAAACAAGTGTATGTTCTCAATTACTATGCTAGATGTCATGCCTACATGATTCGCTACTAATTTAGAAATAATGTCTATAGGATTTAGTATGAATAATTTGTAAGATCTTATGTCAACTCTTAAATCAATCAATCATAGAGAAATCATGCCTATAAGTCATGTACTATTCAATACTACCACGGTTTCAAATCGACCTACCTATAGTCGTCCACATCATAAATTGGAACACTGTTAGCATAAGCTCATGACTGTTTGCGTGAACTTGTGCCTATGTGTGGAGGTTAATTTGAGCCCTTAATTATTAACTATGTGCAGTTTTAAGGCCCCATAAGAGTTCACAAAAAATTGAAGTTTTGATGGTGCAAAGGTAAGAAAATGTGCCACAACATGAATTTTTGGATTGTGCAATGCATCGTGGAGTTGGTAGAAGAATTTGTAGAAAATGAAAATTTTGTGGTCCATTATGCTATAGAGGATCTATTTTGCTGACCACAAAATCACCACGTAATGAATCAGAAGCAACTCAAATTTGAAAACCATTTTGTCGCCATTCTACTGGCCTCATAACCATTCTGCTACCGCAAAATCGCATTTCGGAATTGACCAGACCTAACCCAGAATTTAAAAACTATTTTTTGGCCATTCTACTGGCCGCATACCATTCTGCTACCGCGAAATGGCATTGTAGAATTTACTTACCAATTTGTGGCCATTCTGTTGGCCACATATATGTTCTACTACCACAGAATTTGCACCACATAATTGACTTCAGGGGGTTATTTTCTAAAATTTTCTTATCCAACCCTATTTCGATATAAGGCCTTATGGGGTCATTTTATAAGATATAACTTGATGGTTTAGATTGAGGGTATCAATTTAGAAAGAGAGGAAGAACCACTATCAAATTACACTCTCCAATTCTTGCTATAACCTTTGGAATTCAAGCGTTAAACTCACAACACCTTCTTCTTACAAGGTAATACTTCATCCCTAGCTTTAATGCAATGTTTAATAATGGGATTAGGTAGTATGTTATCATGGCGGTGATTGTGGGATGGTGACCAGAAGCAATAAGCCCTCAATCTCGAATTTGGGAGTATGTGAAGACTAGGAAATGTGATTTTACTGGGTGTACCGCCATCAATGATCAAAGCCGCCTGTTGTGGAACCTCTTACATCCATTAAAGATGCAACACACCCGGCAAAGGGAGGCTAGTACATATTGAATAGTACTAGTATGAATGACTAAGAACCCTCTCAATAGAAGGAGTGATAACACAAGGAAGCACAATCATACAATCAATGGGAGCTCAAACAATACCAAAACATCAAGTTAGGAGCAAGACAAGTTTCAAGTAAATTTCCATATTTTAGGTTGGGAGATCTTAGCACTGATATACCACCGTGATTTTTGCACGGAGTCCGATCGCGGCCCGATCGCCTAAGACGTCTCACCCAAATACATCAACCACAATCACAGTCATTATCTCAATCTCAATTATTGATTCAATCATAATCTCAATCACAATCACCACCATGTGTGCGGCTAGGCCATCTCACCACAATGCCGTGTGGATCGACATCACCCCTTTCAAGCAATCATCTCATCCCAATAAAGGGGAATAATCTCATCACATCGATCTCATCCCAAATAAGGGGGATAATTATAATTTAGTCCTACACATGCAGTTTCGGGGTTATGTTATTTCAACCTACCCTTCCTCAGTGACTAACAATACTCCCAAGTTGGTTATTATTTAAAAAAACTTACACATCATTTCATAATCTTTTGCACATCTCTTAATTCTATTGGCACTAGTGGACCAAATGTAATATCATACTTGGCACGTTGGACGTATTTCATGTTTCATGCCCACCTCTTTTCACTTTCAAACATTATCACGGATCATCAACAACAAAGCATTTCTATTCAAGACTTTGGGTACACATGTGAGCAAATAAGAGTCTTAAGCATATTGAGATTTCTTAAACAATTTGGCATAATAGCTTTCATTTGAAACACGACTTGAAGTTATACCATTTAGATATGCAACCCATACTTTGAACACATTCTCAAATAGTAGCACAACATAACATGAACATTTGAAGCACACATTGAACATATATCTTTTGACACAAAGCTTATTCAGAATAATCAATTTATACTGAACGATTCGGTACTTACAAGGACATTGTGGGGATCAATTCTAAGAGAGAAGTTTAGCCAACATACCTTGCCTCGAGCTTTTTCAATTACTATAATGTTTCGGAATTCTTAGCCACTTCAATCTATTTAGAGATATAGGAAAATTGAACACAAAATAGGAAGGAGTTTATGGTTCCAGCTCATTTGAGCATTTTATCAAACTCTAGGTGTGCATTAAGGTTTCAAGGTCCTCCTATGGTGGATCCCTTCATCCCACTACCCAAGTTTACCCAAATGAGCTCAAAAATCATCCCACTACCGTTGATGGTACATGGATGCATAATGATCAACTCCCACACCCAATAATTGTTTTTCTTATTACCTATTTCCAATTAAATCCCGGATTGAGGGTTAGGGAGTAGAATCTTACCTATAGGATGAAGACCTAGTGAGTTTTTCTTGTGAGTTCTTCAACTTTGATAAGGAGTTGATGAGCAATAACGTCAGGAACTTCCCTCTCACTCTAGACCACTCCCTTCTCTCTAAATATCAATTAGTGCAAACCAAAATAACCCTCAAGTTGTATTTATGAAAAGGGATCGGGTGAAATTTTCCAAACATAAATTCTACAAAGACGGGTTACCCGGTTATAGACCGGACTGCAAAACAGGTATGTGGCCAGAAGAAAAGGATCCGCAAAATGGGTTGTTCGGGTTGGTCTTCGATCCACAAACCAGTTGTGCGGTCGCAAAATGTGCCCCAAAACTCCCACCGGGAATCTTCATGCCGGATCTGGGATGGATTTTGCGGCCTGCAAAATGGTTATGCGGTCGTATAATGGACCGCAAAACAACCTCCAAAAATGGGCCATTTCTCTGCTTCACTTTGCGGTGGTTCTGCGGCCCGCAGAGTGATTATGCGACTGCATAGTGGACCGCACAAATGCCCTACTCTGCCAAAATTTTTCTTCAACTTCCCAACGCATTGTTCAACCCAAAAAGCATGTACCACGAAAGTCTAGCTTGGCACCACAAAACCCCGGGTTTTATGTGAAATTTTACGGTGCCTTTCATCATAATACATCATACGGAGCTACTTATGCGCTCAAACCACCAAGAGAAGTGAAGATGCTCAAAACGACCGGTCGGGCTGTTACATTCTCCCCCACTTAAACATACGTTCGTCCTCGAACGTGTCCAGAGTCATTCCAATGCCATCAAATCGCCATGTACATTAACATACACATACCTGAGGGTGATCCCTCACTACCCCAACCCATATAAGTCTGTTAACTCAACATAACATAAAATTTTTCCTTCAACCGTCGCCCATAAACCTTGGAACCCAGTTTACAACATCCGAAATTCCGTACAAGACCTAAATCTCGCATCTACACACTATATAAGTCTTATCAAGCCGTATCAAGTCACAAACATAACCCATGTTGTAATCACATCATATACCACATAACTCACATACTCGTAGCAACAGTTCCGCTCATAGTAGTTGTTCCAAGAAAACCTAATGCCAGTAATAAGCCTCATTGTGAGCACGTGATTTTGCCCTGTACGAAATACTCCTACAAAATTCAAGAAAATAAATTTTTTCCTTAATTATTTACCATTTTTAGGGATTTTTATTTAATTATTTGCATTTCTTGTATGTTGAAGTTTATTTAAATTATGAAAATACCAAAAATATCATGCATTGCATTTAGGATTTATTTTTATACTTTATTTAGAAGTAATTTATTATTTGCTTTATTGAAAATGAAAATCACAAAAATGGCCAATTTCTACATTCTTATCCGTTTTATTGATTTTTTTCTTTTAACATAGGATTAAGTAGCTTTTATAACTTTGTAATTAATTAATTAGTTTAATTTTTTTTCCATATTCTATGTAATTTAGGATTATTGATTATTAGGATTTTTAATTAAAAAAAAAAGGAAAAAAGAAAAGAAAAGAATTTGAAAATAGAAGGTTTTGTGTATTTTCGGAATTGGGTCTCAAAATAGAGCCCAAACCAGTCCAAAATCCACCCCTTACCCGTCTCCAAGCCCGATCTCTGCCAAACCCGGTCCACCCAGATGACCCCCAAAACAGCCCCGTTTTACCCCAAATTAATCTCAGCCGTTGGATCTTATCAATGCGACGACCCGGAACTGGTGTGTACTTTACTATATTAGTGTCCGAAAATACCTACCCCCATCAGACCCCCCTCTCTCACTTCGTCTCTCACCCTCTCTGAGACAAAACCTAGCCTCCTCACATTCCATCGCCGCCTCCGCCACAAGCCGCGCGCCGGAAATCGCTTCTGCCGGCGGCGATGCTCCAATCAACCCCAAAGATACACCTTGAACTCCCCTTCACCTCCTCTTCCCAAATATCCAACTAGTTGTCCTCGGATATACGCCGAGTTTCTCGAATCTTGAATCAAAAGTTCGGTCAAAAAACCCTAATTGTTCTAAACCGCACAAAACTCATACCATACAGTCCTCGACCCTCTCTCACGCCTGTATCACATTTGATTCCTCAAAAACCCCAGCCAAATACCATAAATTTTGAGTTTCAGAATCATCGAACCCTAACTTCTCCCCTTTTCTGATTTTTTTTTTCCGGTCAATTTGGTCAAGTGGACTTGAAACCTCCATTATTCGACTGTTCTTGTTAAGAATAGTCGAATAATGGTAGTCAAAGTCCATATTACACTTCAGAGAGTTTGGACTAGTTCGTGGTTTGACCCAGTTTTGAAATAAAATTTCGGTAAATCCCTTTCTTTTCCTTTGACTTTTAAGTTTTGATTCTTGTTTGTTTGTTCTTGTTAAGCTGCATGATTTTAGGGTATTTTTCTTTTCTTAGTTATTTGTTTACCTGTGCTCGGTAGATTATTCATAGACTGTTTGTTCTTCGAATTGCTTGAATCAGTAATTTTGGTTGTCTTAGAATCATTCTGTTGATTTGATTGAAATCATATTTAGTTTGTTAAATAAGTTTGTAGGGTAATTAGCATTTTTATTCATAGACACATTGTTCATTTAGCTTTTTGATTCCCTAAATATGTTACGAATTAGTTTCATAAGAAACATGTTCAGCATGCTGATTAATCTTAACTGTTTTATTAAGTAGGGCTAAATTTAGGATTATAAAATGTTTTTGTTTTCTTTTCTTTTTCCCCTGTTTTGTCTAGTTAATGAAAAATGGATTAGATCAGGTTTAATATCCTTTAGGGCTTCAGTTTCTTGTAATTAGTTTATTATCATTTGATTCTTCTTTCCTTTACTGAAAATTGAAATAGTTTCTCATTGTTGAGTATTTGTTGAAAATGAGTTCCATGTAATGAATTGTGATGCCTTTTGATTCAATTGGCCCTCTTTTCCTATTAGAAAGATGTTAGTCTAATTTTTAAATTCTTCAAGACATTTAAGGTTTAATTGAACAAGTAGGAACTTTAGGGACCCTTTTGAATCAAAAGAACCTAGGTAAACCTGAAATAAGTAGTAACCTAAGGGGTAAAAAGGGGTTTTTACTTAGCCTGAAAATAGGAAAGTTCTAAAATACAGCACAACTGTCCTTATCTTTAGAAAATATTGGTTTTGGATAAGGAAAAGGACAGTACAGCTGTAAAAATATGCCGTACTAGGTCAGAATATTCCTTTAGGGGTGCTTTTTTGTGCACTCTATATAAAGAAACATACCCTCACTCACGCACACAGATTTTGAGCACTATTTTACTGCACAAAAACCATTCTCTCTTCTACTAAAAAATAGGTTTCAAACTTTAAAAAACTTTCCTCTTTTGGTTCTTTTGAAGAGCTGAAAATGATTTGAAGTAGAGGGATTTCTTTTGGTCTTCTTGAGTTGAAATTTCTGGGTTTTGGAAGCTGAAATTGGGTTCTGATTTGGTGTTGTCTGCTGCTTTCTGTTGATCACTACCTCTTGGAAGAATTAGTTTCTTTTCTCTTGGCTTTCCTTTGGTCTTATTTGAGTCATCCCTAGGTATGTAACCAAGTTTTTGTCTATGAGAATGACTCTATTTGTGCAATCTGAATTTGTTCATAACTGCGTGTGTATCAATGCATGTGTTAACGGTAGAAACTAATGTGTTGGTTCATTATTTTTATCAGCCCTTCATGTGTTTTGTATGCATTTCAGCATATCGAAAGTGTTATGAAAACAACAAAAGTAGTCATATTTTATGACAATGTTTAGGTTAGTTTATGATGCTTTTCTTCTCTTCCTCATCTAATTCCTTCCACTTCAAGGTCCTGCTTTCATTGGTCTTCTGAATGTTTGGATATGAGCACCAGCCTATTGGTTTAACCATCAGTTGGTTAAACCAATTGGTTCTGAAATTTTGAAGTAAGATTCAATTGTTGAGGAAAGGAGATGCTAGGATTCTGAGTTGGAACCTCTAAAGATTTGTGTGTTTAACTTTCAAATATAGTTAAACTCATGAACCATTATTTTTTTTATTATTATTATATTCTCAAAATTTCAAGTTAGGTCTGTCAAAGTTGTATGGATGAAGAAATCTTGTGAATCTGACCTTTTCCATGGTCAGATTCATGAGATACTTGGGAAATAAGGCTGATTTAGCCACAAGAAGTCTTATGTTGGAAGCCGGGGCGAGTAGCTTTGCAAGAAGCAGCTTTGTAGCTAGGCTCTTGCAGATTTGGCATTTCGAATTTGAAGAAGTAATAAAAGGGGAAACCTGGAAGCAGTAGAAGGCGTTCGTTTTTACTGTATTTGTGTTTCCTTTAGATTCCCTTGGATATCATCTGTTACTGTGCTGACTCTCTATGAATTTAAATGTTATTGTACAATTTTTAGGACTTACAAGTTTGTAAAGTGGACTGTTAAATTTTTGTCCATTTGATTATTTGTAAGCCTATGAAAGTAGGCTGTTTCGCTTGTGCCAAAAATGAAGTTGGAGATATATGCAATACCTTGCATTGGGGTAACAATTAGGCCCAAACCTTGGGCCTATTCAGTGCAAGTCTAGCTTGAGCCATTTGGGTTTAGGCGTTTGGACTTCACGAGTCGACCCAATAGAATTTAATTCTTCAAATATAAATTTGTGTTCAATATAGTTAGTTTTAATTTCCAAGACAGTTTTGGTATCAATTTTCATAAGAACGTTTGAATGTAACTGACTCTCCATTAATCAGTTTAGCGCTGGGCTAGCTGGAAATTAAGCCCAACATGGGCTGTACGTTTTCGGAATTTTGTTTTGTAATCCAGGCCTTCTAATTTTTTTTGGGCCCTTTGTGAGCTCCAGTTTTTAGCTCAATGCCGATTCGTAATTGGGCCATACCTGGCCCATTTCTCTTCACCCAAAACGCCTGGGCAACATTCTCCATGATTAATTAGCCTTTGTTGAATTAAGACTTAAGTAGGGATATCCTAGGTGACCTTAATTAAACAAGCCTTTCTAAAAATTGAGGTGTGCCATGCTTCAATTTGCAACACTTGGCCCTCACAAGCTTAGATTAAACAAATTAGGGTGTGCCATACACAAGTATAATCCTTTTAATTTATGGCCCTCATATTATTGAATTAATAATCGTAGTTTGCTTTAGGCTTGATTTAGGTTAGTCTTGTGATCATGTATACGTTCGCGTAACATAATTGTAAATTAAATTATTAAAAGACTCGAGGGATGTGTTCGCGCAACTTCAACCGATTTTTCTTAATAAAAATAAAATAAATAAAGCGTTATTAAATGTGGATACGTTCGCGTGACATGATTTTTGACGCGCCAAAGGAATGAGTATACGTACGCGTAACTCAATTCTTTAATTACGAATAATCAAGCGATTTTAAAAGCGGTAAAAAGATAATTGCATATAGGTCTTAAAATGAGTAGTTAAACAATTAAGCCAAGTATAAATTGCTAAGCGACCGTGCTAGAACCACGGAACCCGGGAATGCCTAACACTTTCTCCCGGGTTAACAAAATTCCTTACTTAGAATTTTCGGTTCGCAGACATCAAAAGGAAAGTCGAAATTTCCTCGATTTGGGATGTAAAATAAACCGGTGACTTGGGACACCAAATAAACTATCCCAAGTGGCGACTCAGATAAATAAATAATCCCATTGCGAATAATGTCACTTAAATTGGAAAAACTCACTTGTATACCCTCTCGGGCGGGGTGTGTAAAAAAGGAGGTGTGACAGCTCTGGCGACTCCGCTGGGTATAAGAACCCAAAATTTCCGGTTCAGCGTTCAAGAAGTTGAGCTTGTTAATGTGATTTTTATTTGGCTTTATTGTTAAAATTATTGTATTTTGTGGCTTAATGTGCTAATTGTCATTTACCGCTTTGATATTACTTGAACTGTATTTAAATGTCTTCTTACGCCTCCCATCTGAGTCTTCTGAAAATGGTGCACACGTTCGCGTGGCCTGCTTTTTCTGTAGAAATTATACTAAATAAGACGGGGCTGGGCAAGCAACAAGGTCGGGCAGACTTTCGTGCTCCCGGTACGTTGCCCCCTCCTCGACCCCAGTTGTCCGCTTGGGTAATCCAAGTCTAGACCACAAGCCCCAGGTTTTAAACCTAGAATAACGCAGCCTCATGCCGGATCCCTAGTAGGAACGATTATTTGCATCACGTGCATTTGACCTTGGGGACTCAACAGAGGGGTTGGGTCCGTCTAGGACAGGTGTACCCAAAATAAAGACCATCCCGATGCATCCTACGTGCTATGTGAATATTTATCTGTTTCGGCTTGCATATTGACCTGCTAGGAAATGGAAATAAAGAGAAAATCAAGAGTGAGGTAGGATAGAGAATTTATCCGATTTCTAAAAATCCCGGTATCTGAAAATGTCTCGAAACTCTGCCAAATTTTTTAAAACAAAAAGAGTAAAAGGAAAATTTATTTAAAAAAAAATAAGAGTAAGTCAAATATCATGTTTTTATGTCAAAACTGACCGAACTACGCGGGTCTGATTCTCACCGGATGTGAGATACGTAGGCAAACCTCATCGGTTCCGACCCCAATTTTCAAAAAATCCAAAAATATTTTCCTTTAGTTCCTTCTTTAAAAGTATTTCCTTAGAAAATTAAAAAAAAAGTAAAAGTAGTTTTTAAACTCAAAAAAAAAAATGATTTCCTTCTTTCTAATGTCCTTCATGCGAGAAAAGAAAAATCAATAAAAATCAAAATCCAAAATACGGGTTTCCTTTATTTTGAGATATTTTCCCCAAAATCCAACAAAAAATCAGAAACAAAAATCCAAAAAAAAAAAATACTTTTTAGATGTCTTTCTTTTGTAAATGCCAGAAAAAATTTTGAAAAAATTGAAGTCCAAAAGTATTTTTGCTTTTCTTTAGAAGTGCTTTTGTAAATAAATAAAAACTCAAAAATCCAAAATATTTTCTTAAAAGTCCCTCTTTCGAAAATTAAGAGGAAATTTCTAAAATCCAAAAATATTTTCTTTCTTCTTTAGAAAAAGAGAAAACAAGTGAAACTTCAAATAAAAATATTTTCTTTTTACTTTTGAAATTGCAAAAGTTCCAATCAAAAGAAAAGGAATTTTTAGAAGTCTTTCTTTCAAAAATAAAAGAAAAATCAAAATCAAAATAAAAACATAATATATTTCCTTCATTTCTTTTAAAGCATTTCTTTCAAAAAAAAACAGTTAGTTTATTTACTCTATTCTCGATCTTCTCGAACTACGCAAGATCTGATTCACGCGACGTCGCGATACGTAGGCAATCCTCATCAGACCCGGTCATAATTTTTGTGAATAACTCCAATAAGAAAAGAAAATAAAAAAATGAGAGAAAAAAGGCAAGAGAAGAAAAGAAAAGAAAAACAAAAAGAGAGATGAAAAGGGAAGAGTGAAAGTGGAAAGAAGAAAATAGGATAGAATAAGTTAAGGCCGGGATGAAGCATGCAACTGTTGCAAAATATATAGAAATACATTTAACCGTATAGGTGCATCATACCGCCAACGTGCGATTACCTATCTGTTATTTGTTTCAAACTAACTGTTTGCTGCTGTAAATAACCAATCCAGGTTTTATAGAACGGTGGTTGGTTTTTGTGGTAACCTGGCTTCGCACCCATACTTTACTAGATCAAAGGGGTGCATCAGAATGTCTTCAGAAATGACTCTTCCAACAATTCCCATCACGGATGATAGCCCAATCTCGGGCATCCCGACCTCAGAATTGGCAGCTGTCGAAGAAAACAGAATCCTGTGTCTTCGGGTTATGGAAATGTGGGATGCTTGGGCAAATAGAAGAGAGCCGCCAAGTGCAATCCCGGGATTCCCCGAACTCTTTCCTAGATCAGGGGGTACCTCCAATGTTCCAATCAGTCACCCAAATACCCCACTAGGACATCCAACTATCTCAGCTCATTTCGTGGGGACACCTTCTGAGGTTCGCCCCAGGTGTTCATGTCCAGTGCAGCTTCAAATATCTTCACCGCTCCCCCATGCTCGGCCACGACACAGCCTACACTGCCTTGGCCCAGTTTTGACCCCTCGGCTTTCACCTTCCAAACACCCCCCTTCCAAATGGAACCTCCTCAGTGTCCCACTTATACTTATCCTCAGCCGCCCCAATTTGAGTTCACTGCAGGACAAGAAAAGACTACCAAAACTCCTAAGCAAGAAGAAATTGCGAGAAAGATGAGGAGTATAGAACAAAGCCTCAAGAACATACAAGGTTTGAGTGGGCAGAAAAGTGTGTCCTATGCTGACTTAGGCATGTTCCCTCATGTGCACTTACCATTGGGATTCAAAGCCCCAAAATTTGAGAAGTACGATGGGCACGGTGACCCTATTGCTCATCTCAAGAAATATTGCAATCAGCTGCGAGGAGCCGGTGGAAAGAAAGAACTCCTCATGGCCTATTTCGGAGAAAGTCTGGTTGGCATCGCATCTGAATGGTACATGGACCAAGACATATCCCGTTGGCACATTTGGGACGGCCTTGCTGGATATTTCGTCAGGCAGTTCCAGTACAACATTGATATTGCTGCAGATAGGAACTCATTGATAAACTTGAAGAAGAAATCCTCAAAAAGCTTCCGAGAGTACGTAGTTAAATGGCGTGAGCAGGCCTCCAGGGTAAAGCCTCCGATGGATGAGGTCGAAATGGTCACAGTTTTCCTCCAAGCTCAGGAAGCCGACTACTTCCAAAATATGATGTCCGCTATGGGTAAACCGTTCGCTGAAGCCATTAAGATTGGCGAAAGGGTTGAAAATTGATTGAAAACGGGTCAAATTCTAAGCCAATCTGCTATCAGAGCTACCTCTCAGGCCATTCAGGGCGGGTCTGGAGGACTAGCAAAGGGCAAGAAAAAGGATGAAACATCCATGGCAGTGTCGGGTGCAAGAAAACACCGTACTCCCAGATCCCTCTTCTTAGATAGAACCCCGCAACACTATTACCCCTACCAGGACATGGACTACGCTCCTCAGCCATACACGGTCATGAATGCTCAACCTTATGTCCGGCCTCAGCAACAAGCCAACAGGAATCAAGCTCCATTTCCTAGAAACCAGCCTCCTCACCAAAACCACTACAACCCCCGTCCTCCATAAAACAACTTTCCCCCTCGTGAACCACCCAGAAGGCCAAATTGTACACCAATCGGTGAATCCTATCTAGTCTATTTCCAAAGCTTGTCCAAATGGGTCTGCTCCAGCCAGTTGCTCAAACAAGGCAAAACCCAGCATCGCCCGCTTACAGAGCTGGTGCCCGATGTGCCTATCACTCAGGGGCGGAAGGGCACGACACGGATGATTGCTGGACCTTGAAGAGAGCAGTGGAGAACTTGATAGAACATGGGAAGATAGTGCTAAGGGATGAGGATGTCCCCAATGTGACTAATAACCCACTGCCAGCCTACAACAACGGACCGGTAATCATAATGATTTGTGAGGATAAGGAATTTGACCCGACATTGAAGGCCATAATCGCCATTGCTGATGTAGAGAGGAAACCAAAAGCTGTTCCGAAGCAAGACAAAGGGGAGAAAAAGAACAAAACCACCCCTCCAAAGTCGGAGAAGAAGATTGAAGTTGGAACTGGGGCAACGCCTGCCAAAGATGTTGTTCTCTATGTCCCTCGAGGCCGCAAAGAAAAGCAGATGACTTTGAGTCCTCCCAGGAGATTTGAACTGAACAAGGCAACCCAGATGTATGTGCCCAAGGGAGCTTATGTGATGTGGGGGCCAATTAATCCACCAAGGCTGAGTGAGCCTGTGGTTATTGGTCGCGCGCCACAGAAGCCTATGATAGATCCTGCCGCTGTGCCTTGGAACTACAACAAATCAGTGGTGATTTATAAGGGCAAAGAAATTTGAGGAGAAGTTCAAGAAAATTACCTTGTTGAAAAGTACTCCAATTTGGAAGAGGTGAACAACGCCACTAGAAAGCGCTTCCCCTCTAAGAAGCCCGTGAGTGCTGAAGAAGCAGAAGCCTTCTTTCAAAAGATGAAAATGGCAGATTATGAGGTGATCGACCAGCTTCGAATATCTCCTGAACAAGTCTCCTTATTATCTTTGTTGATGAGCTCCATCAAACATCAGAAGGTATTGATCAAAACCCTTAATGAATCATATGTGCCTATCGAGACTTCTGTAGAGCAGTTGGAGAGAATGGCAGAAAGATTTTTTGTAATTAACCAGATCTCCTTCAGCAAAAATGACTTGCCCCCAGAAGGGGCCGCACATAACAAAGCCCTGCACCTAACAGTCAAATGCGAAGGGTACTACGTGAAGAGGGTTATGGTGGACGGAGGTTCTGTGGTGGACATCTGCCCACTCTCAACTTTGCAGCGTATGGAAATTGGGACTGAAAGAATTCGACCCAACAATGTCTGTGTACGTGCCTTCGATGGCATCAAAAGGGACACGATTGGAGAGATCGATTTAATTCTGACCATCGGCCTAGTAGATTTTGAAGTAACCTTTCAGGTTCTAGACATGGACACATCCTACAATTTTCTTTTGGGGAGGCCATGGATCCATGCAGCGGGGGCTGTTCCCTCTACTCTTCATCAGATGGTAAAGTTCGAGCATGAGGATCAAGAGATCGTGGTCCACGGGGAAGATGAGCAATCAATTTATCGGGACCCATCAGTCCCATGTCTTGAAGCAAGAGAAGGGAGTGAGCATATAGTTTATCAGGCCTTTGACGTTGTGGTTGCAGACCAGTACGAAGAAGGAAACCCTTGCCCCCAACTCTTCCTTTCCATTGCATCAATTATGGTGGCTAAAGAAATGATCCGACATGGCTTCAAATCGGGGAAGGGACTTGGGAAATCCTTGCAAGGGATAGCTGAACCGGTTACCCTGCCTGCCACTGAGAAGTTCTTCGGGGTAGGCTTCCGACCTACTTCAGATGATATAAAATGGGCAGATGACAATGATGGATGGGTTTTTCCACAGCCAGTGCCACATCTGTACAGAACATTTGTCAAGCCGAAATACAATGAAGAGGAGGAGGATGAGGTTTTTACGGCCGAAGAGATTGAAGAGATCTGTGGGGCAATGAGGAAGATACTATATGAAAACCACATGGTCCAGACTGGGGAGGGCTCAAGCACCGCTGAGGTGCTGTATATGGGACCTAATGCCAAGCTGCAGAATTGGAAGGCTACGCCATTTCCAATCAGGCGGGAGTCCTGGTAGACCTGTCCTGCCACTTTTTCTGCATCGCGAGTTATTCCAGGGTGTAACTCGGATGTTTTCTTTAGTTTCTTGTCTTTAATCTCCAAATGTAAACCCTGTTATCTTCAAATTCCAATAAATGAAATCAATATTTCATTGTTCATCTTTCTTTATTCTTTTTGATTTTGCTATTTTTCTCTTTTATTTCTTCTTTCAGTTCTAATAATGTGGCTTTAAATAACATGACATGCTTGCGGACTTCATGCCCATATCCCAACACGTTGTCTGATTTTGAAATAATGAATCAAGAGTCGGAATGCGATGAAGATGAGTTTTAGGAAATGAATCGAGAGTTGGAATAGTTGAAAGAAAATTGCTTCCAGAGTGGAAAGTTCCATACATTACAACAAGAGTATTGCCAAAAGAGTGCGTTGTACTTGGGACACATCGAAGGAAATGATCCCGAAGCAGCTGTGAATGCGGATGCAGCAAAAAGGTACTATGTTTAGGCTTTCTGCAACAATGACTTTGTTCAATTGGGATGACGAAGGCTTTCATTCTTGCTACCCAAACACTATCAACCCTTTGCAAACCCTTTGAGCCGGCTCTCATTCTTTGATTACCCTCTTTGGAACCTGGAAGTGTTATTGAAAAATGAAATGAAAAAAAAAAAGAGAAAAAAGGGAAGAAAAGGCAAAGAAAATGAAAAAAAAGAGAAGAAGAAGAGAAAGATGAAAAAAAGAGAGAGAGAGAGAGAGAGAAAAAAAAAATACAAATACAAAAACAAAAGAAAAGAAAAAGAAAACANATGATGCATCAAGAGATAGAAGTGTATGTGGATGACGTGATTATCAAATCCAAGACTCAGGACGACCACGTTAGGGACCTGAGGAAATTCTTTGAGCGGTTGCGCAAATATTATTTGAAGCTGAACCCAGCCAAATGTGCGTTTGGAGTCCCATCGGGCAAACTTTTGGGATTTATAGTCAGCCGGAGAGGTATTGAGTTAGATCCAACAAAGATAAAATCTATTCGGGATTTACCTCCTCCGAAAACCAAGAAAGATGTGATGAGCTTGTTTGGCAGATTAAACTATATCAGCCAGTTCATTGCTCAGTTGACGTCCACATGCGAACCCATATTCAAATTGCTAAAGAAGGATGCGGCGATCAAATGGACAGATGAATGCCAAGAAGCTTTTGATAAGATCAAAAGAGTATCTGTCCAATCCACCGGTCTTGGTCCCACCTGAACCAGGGAGGCCTCTGTTCTTGTACCTAACAGTCTTGGTATCCATACTCGTTGTGGTGAGACGGTCTAGATGATCTGGTTATGATCGAACGCCAATGCCACACACATGGTTGTGATTGTGGTTGATGTCTCGGATGAGACAGCCTAGGCGATCGGGTCGTGATTGGAATTCGTGCTAAGAGTATGGTGGTAGTTGGTATT
>NW_017675192.1:0-18862 GCF_001879085.1 Nicotiana attenuata | reverse complement strand
TAGCTAGCGTAGCTTGAGAGAGTGCGTCTAGTAAATTATCATAATTGCTTGAGAGAGATTTATGATAGCTGGAGAGTTCATGATTGATAGAGGCAACTAAGTCAAAGCTATAAGAAACATACAACTAAGGAAATCAACAACGGGGGAAACCATTACCTTAGACCTTTATTTCAATTGTTTACAATTCAAGCATAGTTAGTTTTCAGCTGTTTATTTATTTTCAGTTTTAGTCGCAATCTTTATAATTTAGAAAATTGTCCAAACTTGTCTTCTTAGTGATATTAAACAGATACAGCTAAGCCTTAGTTCTCTGTGGGATTCGACTCCGGACTTCTAGACCGGATTATATTTGCAGCAACCTCTTATCCTTTTTAGGACTAGAGTTAGGCGTGATCAAATTTTGGCGCCGTTGCCGGTGAACTAATGGTGTAGTTGTAGC
Organism: Nicotiana attenuata; assembly: GCF_001879085.1. NCBI lineage: Eukaryota > Viridiplantae > Streptophyta > Magnoliopsida > Solanales > Solanaceae > Nicotiana > Nicotiana attenuata. The sequence goes on along the minus strand of NW_017675192.1, from coordinate 18,423 downwards.
TGTATATATTGCTAGGGTTCAAGTTTGAAATTTTATTTTGTTTTGTTTTTTCTTGGTATTTTTTTTTATAACTATTGATTTGAGAAACATGACATCTTGGAATTATGGGAATTTAGGTGTAGATAATTCTACTATTGATCTCCATACATATTGTAAAGGAAATCACCCGTGGCAAAATTTTCAAAACATTCCTGAGAGCGAGTTATGTGCACCAACTCAATCTTATTTGTGAAATGTGTGTGGTGGTAAAAATGGTCACCTTCATGGTTGTGCTTATATTTCTTATTTTACCCCAACCCTTTACTATGATGGTTCAACCTTTTCTTGTGAAGTTAATAGGAACAAAGAACCTGGGAATGCGGACCTGAAGGAGATCAAGGATATGCTAAAGTGTCTTATGGAACAAAACAATGAGAAACAATTGCACATAGAAAGGCAAGAGGCAACTATTCGCAAGTTGGAGGCTCAATTGAGTCAAGTGGTTGGAGCTTTTAATGCTCAACAAGCCAATATTGAGGGTAGTAGCCAAGAAGAGCATGAATTTGAGGTGTTAATTGGGGAGGTCAGAGTAGAACATCAACAACCTAGCCAACCACAATTTGAGGATGTCAATGTTGAAGAAGTGAGACTAGAGCCAGCCAAGGACTTTGAGGATATAAATTTTGTTGACTCTAGTATCACTGATGTTGAGGATGTTGAGAGTCCCGAAGTTCATGTGTTTGAGCGCATTGGTCCACACTCCAAGAATTTTTCCACATTATGTTTGGATGATGATATGGAATTAGAGTCATCTGAACCAATAGAAGAGTGAAGGAATAAGGAACAAGGTGCATATATTCTGGAATTCTTCTTGCCAGAAAGTCAGGATTACATACCTCATACAAAGGCCAAGGAATGCAGAATACTACATTATTTCCTTGGGCCAGTTAGATTCGTTCCACCGCCCCATGACCATAATCATAAGCTTGAATCAAAATTGGGGGTTCAATTCATAAGCTCGAGGTGGAGGCAAAAAGTGATTCGCGTCGTGTCGCGACGTTAAATCAAGCGCTTGTTGGGAGGCAACCCAGCTTTATTGCTTTCTTTTATTTATTTTTATTTTTTTTAGTTGTATTATTTTTGTAGTGTCAATTTCTTTTATTTTTTTTGGAGCAGGGAAAGCAAAGGTATCGGAAGGATGCAACAGCAAATCAAATGTTTGGAACTAAGTGTGAGGTACCCGCACGAAGGACCAAGCCCGGGAGAAGTCTGAGTACCCCATGAACTGCTAGTGCTTCGGCCTTTGGCCTACCAGGGAGTTTGTCTTACCGTCTTATGGTTATGCTGTGCATTGGGGACAATGCACAATTTTAAGTGTGGGGTGATGAGATTGTCTGGGTGACTTTTCATGCTACTTTAGCTGTATTAGTTTATTAAATAGTATTTTTTTTATAAGATTGCACTTTTCCCGACGATGGATCTATTAGACAATTTTCTTGAGGGATTTAAGTCTAAAAAAAAAGATTTTCTTTGTAGGTAGTGTAATAATTCCCCCTTGGTTTTTCCTTGTGCCGCGGTTCTTTTCCAAGGGTTGTATTTGAACCGGGTGTAGTTAGTTTTTTTTGGGAGTAGGAGCCATTGTGTTGTTTTTTGAATTGAAGCAATATCTCTTGACTTGGTTATGCCTTGGGAATAGTGAGTACTGTGGCTGTGACGCTTAGGCTCAGTTTTTGACTCTTGTATAAGTACCTTAAATTGAATGATCTTGACTTTGCTTAACTGCTTTGACTAGAGTGTCTTGATGAAACCAATCCTGAGTGAGTTATGTGCCATGTGTGTAAGGATTTGTTATATTCTGTTCATTGCATTTGATGCCTAGAACTTGCCCCGTGTGTTTGCAAAGCGAAATAGTAGTTTTATTCAGTCTAGGAAGTGATATAGGCATTTCTTTGTTGAGCCAGATAAGTATATTTTACCCGCCTAATTGCTATGTATCGTAGTTAACCACTTTGAGCCTGTAATCCTGTTTCTTTGGCAACTACATTACAAACCTTACCCATTTGTTTGAATGAACCATCTATTTGAACCTTCTAACCTCTCATGAGCACTTGAATTGTTATGAGCTGTGTAAAAGTTAAAGTGTGGGGTGGTTGGTTTGGCTTTTGAGTGAAACTAATAAAATAAGGAGAAAGGTGCACTATTTTTAAAAAGTAAGAGCCACATGAATTAAGAAAAAAAAAATAGTTCGATTGTTGTGAAAAAAAATATTCCTTGATAAGTGGTGGCTCTTGATGTAAGTGTGCTTAAAGAAGAACGGGGTAATATACATTGATGTGAAGGTGGAGTTTTGGTTTGACATAAATATGGGGTTTAAATATTAAAATGTATGTATTAAAGTGCTTAGGGAGGTGTAGCCACTCTTATATCTAAATGTATCCTACCCGTCCCGTAGCCTACATTACAACCAAATAAAGTCCTAATTGATCCTAGATTGAATGAGCTCGATTAGTAGAGTAGTACACTACGGGCAAGCCTATGGTGCATCTTTTGTGGCATATGAATGTTATTTTTAGAGTGAGTAAATTCTTTCTATCTTGAGTTCCTAAGTGTTCTTAAATTTTTTTGTGTGGAAATACTCTCTTTTGTTGTGTGAGGGCACTTGATTCATGAAGGAAAGGTAATGTCAGTGACCTCTATGTTAGAGAAAGTGGATGAGTTGTGAATAATGTGTGGTACTTGTGAGTCAAATCTTGAGGTGAAGATGTTATGCTTTTGTGCTTAGTCTATTTTAAATACTCTTGGTGTGATGTGTTAGGAGAATTGTTTAAAAAGGTCGTGTCTATAAAAAGTGTAGTTTGATTGCTCAAGGACGAGCAATAATTTATGTATGGGGTGTTGATGATCGGCTATAATTGCGTATTTTAGTTGCTTATTACACTCTAATTTACTGCACTTTAATTGAGTTTGAGCTTTAATCGCTTGTGTTTTGCACTAATGGTGTGTTTTATGCCTTGTAGGAGTGATTCCGAGCTATGTAGATGTTATGGAATGAATTCAAGTGATTTGGAGCTTTGATGTCTGAGTAAAAGCTCAAGGAATTAAGCCGGGATCGTGTTTGGGGGTCAATGGATGATAGTTAGAGCGAACGAAGAATCGAGTAGGCATATCGTGCACTGTCTAGTAAAATAGATATAACTTTCTGCTCAGAACTCCATTTGGGCTACACAATATATGATTGGAAGGCTAACTGAAAGGGATACAACTTTCATGTTTTAGGTTTTTCCAAATTCTAAGTGGAAAAGGGTCAAAAACGCTATTGAAACTGCGAGTGTGGACCTGACGCGGACGGAGACAGAATATAACCCAACCAGCGCGGCCTTAGCGCGGCCGCGCTAGTCCAGACGGAAAAGAAGATCTGAAGGGTACTTTTGGAAGTTCAAGACCAATCCCCTTAACCTATAATAGGTTTAGTTCGTCCAAAGGAGAAAGGGATAAGTTTTTAGGGTTTAGAACAAGACAAGAGAGGTAAGGAGGCAACTTAGGAAACAATTCTTATCTCCCTAATTATTCTTTTATCAATGACTATGAATTCTTTTGTAGTTTTCATTGCTGTTATGAGTAGCTAAATCTTTTAATCTAAGCTTTTAGTGAAACCCGTTGGGGATGATTTGGTTTTTATATTAATATAGTTTTGAATTATTTGTTTATCTCTATTTGTTCAACTTCGTTTTGATTGTGGTTAATTGAAAGGATCCTCAATTAGCCGTTCCTATTTATTATGTAGCTGCTTGAGAGAGAGTGCATATTTAGGTAGTTGTTTGAACAACATCACTCCCAGAGTATAGGCGAGAGTCATAACTGAGGGTTTAGAGGTTGGATTAGAGATAACGATACCTCGGGTGCGATCTAAGTGAACTGTAATGCGAATCTAGCTAGCGTAGCTTGAGAGAGTGCGTCTAGTAAATAATCATAATTGCTTGGGAGAGATTTATGATAGCCGGAGAGTTCATGATTGATAGAGGCAACTAAGTCAAAGCTATAAGAAACATACAACTAAGGAAATCAACAACGGGGGAAACCATTACCTTAGACCTTTATTCCAATTGTTTACAATTCAAGCATAGTTAGTTTTCAGTTGTTTGTTTATTTTCAGTTTTAGTCACAATCTTTATAATTTAGAAAATTGTCCAAACTTGTCTTCCTAGTGATATTAAACAGATACAGCTAAGCCTTAGTTCTCTATGGGATTCGACTCCGGACTTTTAGACCGGATTATATTTGCAGCGACTGCTTATCCTTTTTAGGAATAGGGATGGGCGTGATCATGCTGCAAACTTGAATAGTCATTTGATGGAAGAGATATGCAAACAATTCAAAATAACGCATAGGAACTCTACTCCTTATCGGCCTAAAGACAATGGTGCCGTCGAAGCACCAAACAAGAACATCAAGAAGATTTTGAGAAAGATGATTCAGAGCTCCAGGCAATGGCATGAAAAGTTGCATTTTGCATTACTGGGATATCGTACTATGGTGCGCACATCGGTTGGAGCAACCCCGTACCTCTTGGTCTATGGCACTGAAGCCGTAATACCTGTGGAAGTTGAAATTCCTTCTCTCCGAATCATTGTTGAAGCTGTAATCGAAGACAGTGAGTGGGTCAAGACCCGTCTAGAATAGTTGACCCTGATTGATGAAAAACGAATGGCTGCGGTCTGCCACGGGCAGCTGTACCAGCAAAGAATGGCCTGTGCCTACAATAACAAAGTGCGGCCCATGAATTTCAATGTGGGGAAACTGGTGTTAAGGCGCATTCTTCCCCATCACCACGAGGCGAAAGGAAAGTTCGCTCCTAATTGGAAAGGCCCATATATCATCAGAAAGATAATGCCAAGAGGAGCATTGTACTTAGGAGATGTCGAAGGAAATGATCCTGAAGCAGCTGTGAATGCTGATGCAGTAAAAAGGTACTATGTTTAGGCTTTCTACAGCGACAACATTGCCTGATTGAGATGACGAAGGCTTTTATTCTCGCTACCCCAAACACTATCAACCTTTTGCAAAACTTTGAGCCGGTCACTCTTCTTTGACTACCCTCTTTGAAACCCGAAAGTGTTATTGAAAAAAAAACCAAAAACAAAAGAAAAAAAAGAAAACAAAGCAAAACAGAAAAACAAAAGAAACTACAAAAAAAAAAAAACAAAATGTTTCCCTGAACTACGTTCGACTTGATTCCGAAAGGATATGTAGGCAGCCTCTCTCTAGGGTTCAGTCACACCAAAACAAAAATCCAAAATTCCCCAAAAAGTGAAACTGGGGCAGAAGTTATAATGGTTCGGCGATGATCTCGCCTGAGTGGTTCCAAAGTTGTAATTCAATCTAAATCATTTTACCCAAATCCTTTCAAGTCCTTCCGATCAATTGGCAAAGGCGTCGAAATTAGAAAACATCGTTGTTGGAATCTGACACAATCAAACTGAGAGAAATAAAATGAGAGAGTCTTATCGATGAAAACCTAAGGGCACCACAAGGCGACGGTGATCAGAGAAATTGAAAACGAGAGAGCCGGTTTAGTGAAAACTTGTAAAGATCATTATCGGGCGACGGTGAGAAGAGAAATGAATGAGGTTGATTGGCGAAAACCCGAAAAGGGCGTCGTCGGTCGAAAAGAAGACACCTCCCACCACTGAAAGAGTCCTGGCAAGATTCCCTGGTTTTGAAACACGGGACAATGAGTTTTCGAGAAGCTGGGAAAGTTTGTGCGGGTCAGGCATCCAGTCCAAGAAGCATGTCATGTCTATTTGAAGCCTGCATGGACCCCAGGTAAGTCCTTCCTTCCTTCCCGAAATGGACACTTCTCTTTAAATTCATTTTCTTGCCTTTTGTTTACTTTTCCTTGAATCCCTTTCGGTCTAACTCTGTTTTCGAAACTAATACAAAGAAAAGGTGGCAAGATCGGCTTTACAGGACTCTGCCTAACAAAAGCTTAAGGAAAGTACCCAGCCCCAGCGGGTGCAACAAGTCAATCCCGACTGGCCATGATAGCTGGTGCTCTGAAATCAAAGTTATTGAAAAGGAAAATAAAGCCAAAGGCAAAATCCCTAAAGGCAGAATAAAGTGAAAGGGTCAAAGCCCACGCGGGCGAGTCATCATGAATTCACAAAAAGTGAGTCCCTCGGTTTGAAAGAGAGATCAATCTTCAGAAAACCAGCAGGCAGCAGAGGTTCTCAACAAAGGTTCAGGCCGAGGTCGAGTGATCGAGACAATCAAGGCCACAAAACTGACCACCGTTTCAAACTAACAATTGTTCTTTGTTTGAAAAATTGAAACAGGTGCAATTCAAAGCAACCATGCAAAAAGCCGGTGCAACCAAAAGGAAATGCGCACGGGCTAGAAATAGCTCTGCAGCAATAATCAATCACAAAAGGGAAGTCTCTTTTAAATTCTTTCCTGCATTTTTTCATTTTCTTAAACTAAAAAGGGAAAAGAATTGATGAAGAATGAAAAAAAAAGTTAAAATCATGGTAGCATAGGGCCTCCAATCTCTAGCTGCATCCTATCCAACATAGGGTCCCATTCCCTAATCACAACTAGCATAACCTGGTAGTCTTTCCCATTGTAGGGTTTCATTCCCTAGTTGATGCCCGGCATAACCCGTGGACCTCCCCGGCATAACCCGAGGACCTTTTCCTTTCGCTCCCAAGCATAACCCAAGAACCTTTTTTCTTTTATCCCGGAATAACCCGTGGACCTCCCTGGCATAACCCAAGGACCTTTTTCTTTTATCCCGGCATAACCCGTGGACCTCCCTAGCATAACCCAAGGACTTTTTCTTTTCTCCCGGCATAACCCGTGGATCTCCCTAGCATAACCCAAGGACCTCTTTTATCCCGGAATAACCCGTGGACCTCCCTGGCATAACCCAAGGACCTTTTTCTTTTATCCCGGCATAACCCGTGGACCTCCCTGGGATAATCCAAGGACCTTTTTTCTTTTATCCCGGCATAACCCGTGGACCTCCCTAGCATAACCCAAGGACTCTTTTTCTTTTATCCCAGCATAACCCGTGGACCTCCCTAGCGGCATGACCCGTGGACCTCCCTGGCATAACCCAAGGACCTTTTCTTTTATCCCGGCATAACCCGTGGACCTCCCTGGCATAACCCAAGGACCTTTTTTCTTTTATCCCGGCATAACCCGTGGACCTCCCTGGCATAACCCAAGGACCTTTTTTCTTTTATCCCGGCATAACCCGTGGACCTCCCTAGCATAACCCAAGGACCTTTTTTCTTTTTATCCCGGCATAACCCGTGGACCTCCCTGGCATAACCCAAGGACCTTTTTTCTTTTCTCCCGGCATAACCCGTGGCCCTCCCTGGCATAACCCAAGGACTTTTTTTTCTTTTCCTGGCATAACCCGTGGACCTCCCTGGCATAACCCAAGGACTTTTTTTTCTTTTATCCCGGCATAATCGTGGACCTCCCTGGCATAACCCAAGGACCTTTTTCTTTTATCTCGGCATAACCCGTGGACCTCCCTGGCCCAAGGACCTTTTTCTTTTATCCCGGCATAACCCGTGGACCTCCCTGGCATAACCCAAGGACCTTTTTTTCTTTTATCCCGGCATAACCCGTGGACCTCCCTGGCATAACCCAAGGACCTTTTTTTTCTTTTATCCCGGCGTAACTCGTGGACCTCCCTGGCATAACCCAGAAACCTTTTTCTTTTCTCCCGGCATAACCCGTGGACCTCCCTGGCATAACCCAAGGACCTTTTTTCTTTTATCCCGGCATAACCCGTGTAACCCAAGGATTTTTTTTCTTTTATCCCGGCATAACCCGTGGACCTCCCTGTGGCATAACCCGTGGACCTCCCTGGCATAACCCAAGGATCTTTTTCTTTTATCCCAGCATAACCCGTGGACCTCCCTAGCATAACCCAATGACCTTTTTTCTTTTTATCCCGGCATAACCCGTGGACTTCCCTGGCATAACCCAAGGACCATTTTTCTTTTATCTCGGCATAACCCGTGGACCTCCCTGGTATAACCCAAGGACCTTTTTCATTTATCCCGGCATAACCCGTGGACCTCCCTAGCATAAACCAAGGACTTTTTTTCTTTTATCCCGGCATAACCCGTGGACCTCCCTGGCATAACCCAAGGACCTTTTTCTTTTATCCCGGCATAACCCGTGGACCTCCCTGGCATAACCCAAGGACCGTTTTTCTTTTATCCCGGCATAACCCGTGGACCTCCCTGGCATAACCCAAGGACCTTTTTCTTTTATCCCGGCATAACCCGTGGACCTCCCTGGGATAATCCAAGGACCTTTTTTCATTTATCCCGGCATAACCCGTGGACCTCCCTAGCATAAACCAAGGACTTTTTTTCTTTTATCCCGGCATAACCCTTTTACTCCTTGCATGACCCGTGGACCTCCCTGGCATAACCCAAGGACTTTTTTTCTTTTATCCCTGCATAACCCGTGGACCTCCCTGGCATAACCCAAGGATCTTTTCTTTTATCCCGGCATAACCCGTGGACCTCCCTGGCAAAACCCGTGGACCTTTTTCTTTTTATCCCGGCATAACCCGTGGACCTCCCTGGTATAACCCAAGGACCTTTTCTTTTATCTCGGCATAACCCGTGGACCTCCCTGGCATGACCCAACGACCTTTTTTCTTTTATCCCGGCATAACCCATAGACCTCCCTGGCATAACCCAAGGACCTTTTTCTTTTATCCCGGCATAACCCGTGGACCTCCCTGGCATAACCCAATGACCTTTTTTCTTTTTATCCCGGCATAATCGTGGACCTCCCTGGCATAACCCAAGGACCTTTTTCTTTTATCCCGGCATAACCCGTGGACCTCCCTGGCATAACCCAAGGACCATTTTTCTTTTATCTCGGCATAACCCGTGGACCTCCCTGGTATAACCCAAGGACCTTTTTCTTTTATCCCGGCATAACCCGTGGACCTCCCTGGTATAACCCAAGGACCTTTTTTCTTTTATCCCGGCATAACCCATAGACCTCCCTGGCATAACCCAAGGACCTTTTTTCTTTTATCCCGTCATAACCCGTGGACCTCCCTGGCATAACCCAAGGACCTTTTTCTTTTATCCCGGCATAACCCGTGGACCTCCCTGGCATAACCCAAGGACCTTTTTTCTTTTATCCCGGCATAACCCGTGGACCTCCCTGGTATATCCCAAGGACCTTTTTCTTTTATCCCGGCATAACCCGTGGACCTCCCTGCATGACCCAAGGACCTTTTCTTTTTATCCCGGCATAACCCGTAGATCGGAAGAGCNTGTTTATATATAATTGAGCCATAGCTTTTCTCTATTTGTTCAACTACGTTTATATTCTGGTTGATTGAAGAGCTCTCAATTAGCTGTGCCTATTTAGTATGCATAACTCGGGAGAGAGTGCATATTTAGGTAGTTGTTAAACAACACCACTCCCAAAGTATATGAGGGATCAATAACCGAGGGTTTAAAGGCGGGACTAGGGATAACGAAGCCTTGGGTGCGATCTGAAGTGAGCTGTATTAAAAGCCAGCTAGCGTAGCTCGGGAGAGCGCGTCTAGTAAATTGTCGTAATTACTCGAGAGAGATTTACGGTAATAAGAGTGCTCATGATCGGTAGAGAATACTTAGGCGAAATTATAGAAGACATAGCGGGAAGGATTCCGACAATAGGGGAAATCATAACTCTAGACCTCCTTAATCTTTTCTCTAACCCTCAGTATCTTTAGTTGTTAATTTACTATTTTAATTTGTTAGTTAATTAGTTAAACATAAGAATCTTAATATCTATAAGTTAGGAATTCTTCAAGCTTGTCTTCTTGGTGATAGTGAACAGCTGTAGCTAAACCTTAGTTCTCTGTGGGATTCGACTCCGGACTTGTAAACCGGATTATATTTGCAGCGACCGCATTGTCCTTTTTATAAGGCATAGTTGGGCGTCATCAAATTTTGGCGCCGTTGCCGGGGAACTAATGGTGTAGTTGTAGTTGTATATATTGCTAGGGTTCAAGTTTGAACTTTTATTTTGTTTTGTTTTTTCTTGGTATTTTTTTTATAACTGTTGATTTGAGAAACATGACATCTTGGAATTATGGGAATTTAGGTGTAGATAGTTCTACTATTGATCTCCATACATATTGTAAAGGAAACCACCCGTGGCAAAATTTTCAAAACGTTCCTGAGAGCGAGTTTTGTGCACCAACTCAATCTTATTTGTGGAATATGTGTGATGTGTGTGGTGGTAAAAATGGCCACCTTCATGGTTGTGCTTATATTTCTTATTTTCCCCCAACCCCTTACTACGATGGTTCCACCTTTTCTTGTGAAGTTAATAGGAACAAAGAACCTGGGAATGCGGACCTGAAGGAGATCAAGGATATGCTAAAGTGTCTTATGGAACAAAACAATGAGAAACAATTGCACATAGAAAGGCAAGAGGCAACTATTCGCAAGTTGGAGGCTCAATTGAGTCAAGTGGTTGGAGCTTTTAATGCTCAACAATCCAATATTGATGATAGTAGCCAAGAAGAGCATGAATTTGAGGTATTAATTGGGGAGGTCAAAGCAGAACGTCAACAACCTAGCCAACTAGAATTTGAAGATGTCAATGTTGAAGAAGTGAGACTAGAGTCAGCCAAGGACATTGAGGATACAAATTTTGTGGACTCTAGTATCATTGATGTTGAGGATGCTGAAAGTCCTGAAGTTCATGTGTGTGAGCGCATTGGTCCTCACTCCAAACATTTTTCTACATTGTGCTTGGATGACGATATGAAAATAGAGTCATCCGAGCCGATTGAGAAGTCAAGGAATGAAGAACAAGGTGCCTATATTCTGGAATTTTTCTTACCAGAAAGACAGGACTACATACCTCATCTAAAAGCCAAGAAGTGTAGAATAGTACAATGGTTGCTTGGACCAATTAGATTTGTTCCTCCACCCCTGGAGCATAGCCGAAAACTTGATGCCAAATTGGGGGTTCAATTCATAAGCTCGAGGTGGAGGCAAAAAGTGATTCGCGTCGTGCCGCGACGTTAAATCAAGCACTTGTTGGGAGGCAACCCATCTTTATTGCTTTCTTTTATTTATTTTTTATTTTTATTTTTTTAATTGTATTATTTTTGTAGTGTCGAATTTTTTTATTTCTAGGAGCATTGGAAAGCAAATGTATTGGAAGGATGCATCAGCAAACCAAATGGTTGGAACTAAGTGTGAGGTACCCCACACGAAGGACCAAGCTTGGGGAGAAGTCNTTTCGGAGAAAGTCTGGTTGGCATCGCATCTGAATGGTACATGGACCAAGACATATCCCGTTGGCACATATGGGATGATCTTGCTAGAGATTTCGTCAGGCAGTTCCAGTACAACATTGATATTGCTCAAGATAGGAACTCACTAACAAACTTGAAAAAGAAATCCTCGGAAAGCTTCCGGGAGTACGCAGTTAAATGGAGTGAGCAGGCATCTAGGGTAAAGCCTCCGATGGACGAGGTCGAAATGGTCACAGTTTTCCTCCAAGCTTAGGAAGCCGACTACTTCCAAAATATGATGTCCGCTACGGGTAAACCGTTCGCTGAAGCGATCAAGATTGGCGAAATGGTTGAAAATGGGTTGAAAACGGGTCGAATTCTAAACCAATCCGCTATCAGAGCTACCTCCCAAGCCATTCAGGGTGAGTCTGGAGGAGTAGCAAAAGGCAAGAAAAAGGAAGAAACATCCATGGCAGCGTCGGGTGCAAGAAAACACCGTACTCCCAGATCCCTTTTCTCAGAAAGAACCCCGCAACACTATTACCCCCACCAAGACGTAGCCTATGCTCCTCAGCCATACACGGTCATGAATGCTCAACCTTATGTCCGGCCACAATAACAAGCCAACCGGAACCAAGCTCCATTTCTTAGAAACCAGCCTCCTTACCAAGCCCACTACAATCCCCGACCTCCACAAAACAGCTTCCGTGCCCGGGAGCCGCCAAGGAAAACAAACTTCACACCAATTGGCGAGTCCTATTCTAGCCTATTCCCAAAATTGGTCCAAATGGGCTTGCTGCAGCCCATACCCCCAAATAGGCAAAACCCAGAATCACCCTCTTACCAACGTGGCAGCCGATGCACTTATCACTCAGGGGCCGAGGGGCATGATACAAAAAATTGTTGGACTTTGAAAAGAGCTGTGGAATATTTGATAGAACAGAGGAATATAGTTCTGAGGGATGAAGATATCCCCAATGTGACTAACAACCCACTGCTGGCCCACGACAACGGGCCGGTAATCGGAATGATCTGTGAGGACAAGGAATTTGACCCAACGTTGAAAGCCATCATTGCCATCGCTGATGTAGAAAAGAAACCAAAAGCTGCCCCGAAGTAAGACAAAGGGGAGAAAAAGAACCAAACCACCCCTCTGAAGTCAGAGAAGAAAATTAAAGTTGAAACTGGGGCAATGCCACCCAAAGATGATGTTCTATATGTCCTTCGGGGCCGCAAAGAAAAGCAAGTGATTAAGTCCTCCCAGGAGATTTGAGTTGAATAAGACAACCCAAATGTATGTGCCCAAGGGAGCTTTTATGATGCGGGGGCCAGTCAATCCACCAAATCATAGTGAGCCCATGGTTATTAGCCACGCGCCATAGAAGCCCATGACAAATCCTGTCACTGTGCCCTGGAATTACAACAAATCGATGGTGACCTATAAGGGAAAAGAAATCTCAGAAGAAGGTCAAGAAATTAACTTGTTCGAAAAGTATTTCAGTTTGGAAGAGGTGAACAACGCCACTAGAAAGCGCTTCCCATCTAAGAAGCCCGTGAGTGCCGAAAGAGCGGAGGCCTTCTTTCAAAAGATGAAAATGGCGGATTATGAGGTGATTGACCAGTTTCGAAAGACTCCTGCACAGGTCTCCTTGTTATCTCTTTTGATGAGCTCCACCGAACATCAAAAGGTATTGATCAAGACCCTTAACGAAGCATATGTGCCTGCCGAGACTTCTGTAGAGCAGTTGGAGAGAATGTCAGAAAGATTTTTCGCAATCAACCAGATCTCCTTCAGCAAAAATGACTTGCCCCCAGAAGGGGCCGCACATAACAGTCAAATGCGAAGGTTACTACGTGAAAAGGGTTATGTTGGACGGAGGCTCTGGGGTAGACATCTGCCCACTTTCAACTCTACAGCGCAAGGAAATCGGGACCGAAAGAATTCGACCCAACAATGTCTGCGTACGTGCTTTCGATGGTATCAAAAGGGACACGATTGGAGATATTGATCTGATTCTGACCATCGGCCTAGTAGACTTTGAAGTAACCTTCCGGGTTCTGGACATAGACACATCCTACAACTTCCTTTTGGGCAGGCTGTGGATTCATGCAGCGGGGGCTGTACCATCTACTCTTCACCAGATGGTGAAATTCGAGCATAAGGATCAAGAGATTGTGGTCCATGGGGAAGATGAGCAATCCATTTATCGGGACCCATCAGTCCCATGTCTTGAAGCAAGAGAGGGGAGTGAGCACATAGTTTATCAGGCTTTTGAAATAGTGGTCGCAGACTAGTATGAAGAGGGAAACCCTTGCCCCCAACCCTTCCTTTCCAATGCATCAATCATGGTGGCCAAAGAAATGATTAGGCACGGCTACAAACCCGGGAAGGGGCTTGGGAAATCATTGCAAGGAATAGCTGAGCCTGTCACCCTGACCGCCGATGAAAAGATCTTTGGGGTAGGCTTCCGACCCACTCCAGCTGATGTAAAATGGGCAGATGATAGAAAGAATGATGGTTGGGTCTTGCCTCAGCCAGCTCCGCATCTGTACAAAATATTTGTCAAGCCCAAATACAGTGAAGAAGAAGAGGATGAGGCTTTTACAACCGGAGAGATTGAAGAGATATGTGGGCCAATGAGGAAGATATTATATGAAACCCACATGGTCCAGCTGGGGGAAGGCTCAAGCACCGCTGAGGTGCTATACATGGGACCTGAGGCAAAACTGCAAAATTGGAAGTCTACGCCATTCCCAATCAGGCGGGAGTCCCGGTAGACCTATCCTGCCACCTTTTCTACACCACGAGTTATTCCAGGGTGTAACTCGGGTGTTTTCTTTAGTTTCATGTCTTTTAATTTCCAATGTAAACCCTATTATCTTTCAAATTCAATGAAATGAAATCAATATTTCATCGTCCATCTTTCTTTATTCCTTTCTGATTTTTGTTATTTTATTTTTCTTCTTCTTTTAGTCCTAATAATGTGGCTTTAAATAACATGACATGCTTGCAGACTTCATGCCCAGATCCAAACACGCTGTCTAACTGTGAAATAATGAACCAAGAGCCGGAATATGATGAAGAAGATGCTTTCAGGGAAATAAACCGAGAACTGGAACAGTTTGAGAATAAACCTAAGCTGAACTTGGATGACACTGAGCCGGTTAATTTGGGTAGTTCTGAAGAAATCAGGGAAACCAAAATAAGCATTCACACAGATGAAAAAACCCGGGATGCATTGATCCATCTCCTGTTTGAGTTCAAAGATGTGTTTGCTTGGTCATATGATGACATGGCAGGACTGAGTGTCGATTTGGTGGTTCATAAGTTACCAACTTACCCCGATCACCACCCTGTCCAGCAAAAGCAAAGAAAATTTAAAATCGATGTTAGTGACAACATCAAAGAAGAAGTCACGAAACAGTTGAAAGCAGGGGTGATCCGAGTGGTCCGGTACACCACATGGTTAGCCAATGTAGTTCCAGTGCCGAAGAAAAATGGGAGGACCCGAGTGTGTGTGGATTAAAGAGATCTAAACAAGGCAAGTCCCAAAGATAACTTCCCTTTGCCAAATATCCACATCCTTGTTGATAACTGCGCCATACATGAGACACAGTCCTTCGTGGATTGTTACGCAGGATATCACCTGGTGCTGATGGATGTAGAGGATGCAGAACAGACAGCTTTTACCACACCTTGGGGTACATACTGTTACAGAGTCATGTCGTTTGGTCTGAAGAATGCTAGGGCAACCTACATTAGGGCCATGACCGCCATTTTTCATGATATGATGCATCAAGAGATAGAAGTGTATGTGGATGACGTGATTATCAAATCCAAGACTCAGGACGACCACGTTAGGGACCTGAGGAAATTCTTTGAGCGGTTGCGCAAATATTATTTGAAGCTGAACCCAGCCAAATGTGCGTTTGGAGTCCCATCGGGCAAACTTTTGGGATTTATAGTCAGCCGGAGAGGTATTGAGTTAGATCCAACAAAGATAAAATCTATTCGGGATTTACCTCCTCCGAAAACCAAGAAAGATGTGATGAGCTTGTTTGGCAGATTAAACTATATCAGCCAGTTCATTGCTCAGTTGACGTCCACATGCGAACCCATATTCAAATTGCTAAAGAAGGATGCGGCGATCAAATGGACAGATGAATGCCAAGAAGCTTTTGATAAGATCAAAGAGTATCTGTCCAATCCACCGGTCTTGGTCCCACCTGAACCAGGGAGGCCTCTGTTCTTGTACCTAACAGTCTTGGAAAACTCTTTTGGCTGTGTCCTCGGGCAACATGATGTAACCGGAAAGAAAGAGCAGGCAATCTACTATCTGAGCAAGAAGTTTACCAGCTATAAAGCTAAGTATACTCTGTTGGAAAGAACCTGTTGTGCCTTAAGTTAGGTCGCTCAGAAGTTGAGACATTATCTGCAAGCCTACACCACTTACCTTATAACCAGGTTGGATCCTTTTAAATACATATTCCAGAAACCAATGCCCGTGGGAAGGTTAGCGAAGTGGCATATCCTGCTCACTGAATTTGACATAGTCTACGTCACTCGCACGGCAATGAAAGCCCAGACATTGGCAGATCATTTGGTTGAAAACCCGGTTGTTGATGAATAACAACCTTTGAACACTTACTTCCTGGATGAAGAAGTAAACTCAGTCGAGGAAATATCTGAGGATACTACTGCTTGGAAGATGTTTTTTGATGGAGCGGTAAATGCAAAAGGTGTGGGAATTGGGGCAATCTTGATCTCACCTACCGGTCAGCATTACCCAGCCACAACCCGGCTCCAGTTCTTCTGCACAAACAACACTGCTGAGTATGAAGCCTGCATCATGGGTATAAACATGGCTATTGACGAGGACGTCGAAGAGTTGTTGATTATGGGAGACTCAAATCTGATTATCCGGCAAGCCCAGGGAGAGTGGGAAACCCGAGATGTTAAACTTATTCCCTATCGGCAACATGTGGAAGATCTCAGCAAGAGATTCAAGTCAATAGAGTTCAGGTACATCCCTCGTTGTCACGATGAACTAGTTGATGCACTCGCCACTTTAGCCTCGATGTTGCCCTACCCAGGCAATGGCCACATTGATCCCTTGGAAATCCAAATCAGGGAGAGGCACGGTTACTGTAATACAGTTGAGGCAGAACCAAATATTCAGCCATGGTATCATGACATCAAAAGATTTCTGAAAACTAAATAATACCCCGAGCAAGCCAGTGGAGACCAAAAGAGAACCATTAGACGGCATGCAAGTGGTTTCTTCTTAAGTGGTGATGTCTTGTACAAAAGGACCCCAGATCTCAACTTGTTAAGATGTGTTGATGCCGAAGAGGCCAGAAGGATCATGCATGAAGTACACGCAGGAGTGTGCGGACCCCACATGAACGGGTATGTTTTGGAAAAGAAAATCCTCCGAGCTGGCTACTACTGGATAACCATGGAAAAAGACTGTTTCAGCTTTGTTCGGAAGTGTCATCAGTGTCAGGTGCACGGTGATTTGATTCATGCACCCCCACAGAACTGTTTCAAGTGATTTATAGCTTTGATGTCTGAGTAAAAGCTCAATGAATTAATCCGGGATCGTGTTTGTGGGTTAACGGATGATAGTTAGAGTGAACGAAGAATCGAGTAGGCATATCGCGCACTGTCTAGTAACATAGATATAACTTCTTTCTCAAAATTCCATTTGGACTCCGCAGTACATGGTTGGAAAGCTAACTGAAAGAGCTACAACTTTCGTGTTTTGCGTTTTTCCAAATTCTAAATGGAACAGAGTAAAAAACGCTATTGAAACTGTGACTGCGGACCTGACGCGGACGGAGACAGAATATAACCCAACTAGCGCGGCCGCTCTAGTCCATACGGAAAAACAGATCTGAAGGGTACTTTTTGAAGTTCATGACCAATCCCCTCAACCTATAATAGGTTTAGTTCGTCCAAAGGAGCAAGGGATAAGTTTTTAGAGTTTAGAACAAGACAAGAGAGGCAAGGAGGCAACTTGGGAAACAATTCTTATCTCCCTAATTGTTCTTTTATCAATGACTATGAATTCTTTTGTAGTTTTCATCGTTGTTATGAGTAGCTAAATCTTTTAATCTAAGGCTTTGGTGAAACCTGTTTGGGATGATTTGGTTGTTATATTAATATAATTTTGAATTGGTTGTTTATCCTTATTTGTTCAACTACATTTTGATTGTGGTTAATTGAAGGGATCCTCAATTAGCCGTTCCTATTTATTATGTACCTGCTTGAGAGAGAGTGCATATTTAGGTAGTTGTTTGAACAACATCACTCCCGGAGTATAGGCGAGAGTCATAACCGAGGGTTTAGAGGTTGGATTAGAGATAATGATACCTCGGGTGCGATCTAAGTGAACTGTAATGCGAATCTAGCTAGCGTAGCTTGAGAGAGTGCATCTAGTAAAATATCATAATTGCTTGAGAGAGATTGATGATAGCTGGAGAGTTCATGATTGATAGAGGCAACTAAGTCAAAGCTATAAGAAACATACAACTAAGGAAATCAACAACGGGGGAAACCATTACCTTAGACCTTTATTTCAATTGTTTACAATTCAAGCATAGTTAGTTTTCAGCTGTTTATTTATTTTCAGTTTTAGTCGCAATCTTTATAATTTAGAAAATTGTCCAAACTTGTCTTCTTAGTGATATTAAACAGATACAGCTAAGCCTTAGTTCTCTGTGGGATTCGACTCCGGACTTCTAGACCGGATTATATTTGCAGCAACCTCTTATCCTTTTTAGGACTAGAGTTAGGCGTGATCAAATTTTGGCGCCGTTGCCGGTGAACTAATGGTGTAGTTGTAGCTGTATATATTGCTAGGGTTCAAGTTTGAAATTTTATTTTGTTTTGTTTTTTCTTGGTATTTTTTTTTATAACTATTGATTTGAGAAACATGACATCTTGGAATTATGGGAATTTAGGTGTAGATAATTCTACTATTGATCTCCATACATATTGTAAAGGAAATCACCCGTGGCAAAATTTTCAAAACATTCCTGAGAGCGAGTTATGTGCACCAACTCAATCTTATTTGTGAAATGTGTGTGGTGGTAAAAATGGTCACCTTCATGGTTGTGCTTATATTTCTTATTTTACCCCAACCCTTTACTATGAT
>NW_017675191.1:67318-73573 GCF_001879085.1 Nicotiana attenuata | reverse complement strand
TTGGTTTTCCTTTGGTTCTTTGAATGACTGGTGGCGTATGAGTCTAATATTTTTGTTTAAAGTTGGTTGTTTTTATTTTGATAAGTGATTGTATTAACTGGAAATTGGATAGTAGTGTTTGCATGAAATGAAGAGGTTTATTGGCTAAAAGATTTGATCTTGGGAGGTGGTGTTGCTTTAATTTTGATAATTGGTTGTTCGTAATTATTATAAAGTGTGTTTTAGTGAAAATGAAGGGGTCATAGGGGTGACATCGAAAAAGGATGGCATATGGTTCAGATGTTCACATCTTCCCCTTAATATCTTATCCATAAATCATGGCCTCTCAATAATCTCAAAGTTTAGGAAAATAATAATGAATGCCGTTAGAGTGCTTTAGACGTGCTTTAATTAATCGATCTAACTATTACAATTATGTATACACATGCGTGACGTAGTTGTGATGCCAAATTAAACAAAGGTAGACGTTCGTGTGACCATGGTCAAACATTTTTAGTAGATAAAATGCCTTAATCAAATATTCGTAGCAATGCTTTAGGCGCGATTTTTTTTAAAAATAACTGTCGTGATTGCGATTTTTTTTTTCCAAATAAATTCAAAGTATGTGTTCGCGCGACTTTGACCAAACCTTTGTCACGACCCTAAATTCCAACCCGGTCGTGATGACGCCTCTCGTGAAGACAAGGCCAGCCGACACACCTCCAATTCACTTTAAACAACTAAAACAATAACTACTAAGTCTTTAATCAGAAATAAAATCCCAAAATGAGCATTTAACAGTATAATTTGCGGAAATAAAAACCAACACAGCACGATACCGGGGTGTCACTAGTCATGAGCATGTACTAAGGTTTGAAAACAACAAGAATCTAAAGTATACTAAATACAGTCTACTGAAATCAAGAGGGAGAAAAGCAGTGCTGCGAACGTCGGGCAGCTACCTTGCTAAACTCCGATGACTCTGCCTCTGAGCAACCAATACCCGTTACCGGACTCAAAAATACCTGAATCTGCACACAAGGTTCAGGGAGTAAAGTGAGTACTTCCAACTCAGTGAGTAATAAAAATAAATGAAGACTGAGCGATATAAAATCACGTAAAGCACAACATTAAGCTAAAGAGGCATAACAAAATCAGTAAATATAATTAAGCAGTAAAATCTCATAAACACCTTTTTAAACAGTTAAACAATATACAGGAAAAACCACTAAAAAGGTAATCACTTAATAACTGCCCCTCGGGCACAGTAACAATAGAATCAACCCCTCGGGCAATATCACAGAACAATACCAGCCCCTCGGGCTATATCTCATATCACAATGGGTATCCGCACTCACTGGGGGTGTACAGACTCTGGGAGGGGTCCCTTACGGCCCAAGCGCAATATCAAGCCATCTCGTGGCATCATAAACAGGCTCTCGGCCTCATATCAATCTCAAGCCTCCTCGTGGCGTACAATCTCAGGCCCTCGGCCTCATTATCATAATCAGTATATCACTGCTGCGGCGTGCACCCCGACCCAAAAGTATCCTCACAACACAGACTCTCGGTCTTACTCAGTCAGAATCTCATAAGCCCTCGGGCCACAGCAAAATATGAAGCTCAGCTCAATTATCTTTGAAAATATCACTTAATGTGTTTTAAACAAAATAACATAGCTGAGTTTTCAAAAGAGTGAAAATATAGCATGACTGAGCACCATTATGAAATAAAACAGTAAGGAAAATATCATTTAAAATCCCCTAAGGGTTCAAACAGTTGGCACGAAGCCCACATATGGCATTTAGCCCAAAATATAATAATATTAAACAATTAGCTGTCAAATACGCAGTAAAATAGTCATTTGAGATAGACTAAGTCACAATCCCCAATGGTGTACGATCCCACACTCGTCACCTAGCGTGTGTCTCACCTCAACATAGCCGAACGCTGTGAAATTCCAGGGTTTCATGCCCTTAGGACAGCATTTAAAATCATTACTCACCTCAATCCGGCCCGAAATCTAGCTTGCAATGCCTTTGCACTTCGAATCGACTTTCGGGTGCTCCAAATCTACCAAGTTCATATTTTTATCATCAAATTATGCTAAACGAATGAATTCCAATTGAAAAATATCGATTTTCAGCACAAAACCCGAAATCAGTCAAAACCCGACCCCCGGACCCGCATTCCGGAACTGGACAAACTTTATACCAAAATGTTCTTCATCATCTCACGAGTCCGTACATATAAAGAACTCGAAAATCGGAGTTCGTTTGACCCCTCAAATCATCCCTAGAAGGTCTCATAATCTCAAACCCTAACTCTACCTTTTTCTACTGATTTTCATGTCTAAATCCATGTAAGATCACATATTTAACTCAAAAATAGGAAGAAATCACTTACCTAGTGTTGCTTGGTGAAAATCCCTCCTTGAGCTCTACAAAATCGTCCAAGCCAAATGAAAGAAATGAAAGAAATGGGCTAAAACTCGTGTTTAAACAATCTGCCCAGGCTTCATCGAGTTGTACCTTGCGCTGTGCAGGTTGTACATCCTATTACCATTTTGCCCTGCTGTACACCTTCTGTTGAAACACCCATAACTCCTTGTGAAAATACCCAATTGGTAAACTGTTTAATGATTTAGAAACTAGACTCGAAGATCTTTCATTTGATAGGTTGTACACCATATAATCTCTATATATTCCGAGATATGAGCTTCTAAAGTCGGCTCCATGCATCAGAAAATTCTGTCAAAACTGCTCCACCAGCCATCTTCAATCGATGATAACTTTCTGATATAATATCCAAATCATGAATGGTTTAAGTTTCTAGAAACTAGAAAGCAAGCGCTACTACTTTTATGTTTTGTAAATGTTCTGATTCCTTATAGATTGTATGATATGAGCTTCCAAACTCGACTCCTCGCATCAGAAATTTTCTGGTGAACATCGGAAGCTCAAAATCTGCAACTTTTCCAGAGCATGAAATAGTCCGTTTAACCAACCGAAACTCACACGTGGCCACCGCGACCTCACCCAAACATGCTAACATATCCTATAACATCATTCAAAACTTGTTCCAACCTTCGGAACGCTCAAAACAACATCACAACACCAAATTCGCATCAGATTCAAGCCTAAGAATTTCAAAATCTTCTAAATTACGCTTTTGATCAAAAACCCAACCAAACCACGTCCAAATGACCTGGAATTTTGCACACACATCCCAAATGACACAACGAAACTACTGCAACTCTCGGAATTCCATTCCGACCCCTATATCAAAATCTCACCTATCAACGGGAAAACGTTAAAAACTCAATTTCGCCAATTCAGGCCTAAATCTACTCCGGACCTCCAAAGCACATTCCGATCACGCTCCTAAGTCCCAAATCACCTAATGGAGCTAACCAAATCATAAAAATTCCAATCCGAGATCATATACTAACAAGTCAAATCTTGGTCAAACCTTTTCAAATTTCAAGCTTCAAACTGAGAACTGTTCTTCCAAATTTATTCTGATCACCCTGAAAAACAAAACCAACGATTTACATAAGTCATAATACACTACACCTGGAAAGTCATGCCCGAAAACTGGCGAGCAAGGTGCAAAAGCTCAA
The DNA here is from genome assembly GCF_001879085.1 of Nicotiana attenuata. Taxonomy (NCBI): domain Eukaryota; kingdom Viridiplantae; phylum Streptophyta; class Magnoliopsida; order Solanales; family Solanaceae; genus Nicotiana; species Nicotiana attenuata. The sequence goes on along the minus strand of NW_017675191.1, from coordinate 69,972 downwards.
AACAACCGGTCGGGTCGTTACATGCTCCCCCACTTATACATACGTTCGTCCTCGAACGTGCCCAAAAGCCAACCAATCGCCGAATAACCTTGCCACGCATATACCCGGGGGTGATCCCACGTCACCCTATCTCATATAGGTCCGATAACACATTGTAACTGAAATTTCCCAATCCAATCTAGCCCATAAACCATAGAACCACATTTCCACTTCTGAAATCATCAATACGATCAGAATCTCACATTTACACCGTGAATAAGTCCGAACAAGCTGTAACAAACCATATCTGTAACCTCAGGTGAAATTACATGATATACCACATAACTCAAACACTGGTAGCGATAACTTCTAATCACAGCAGCTGCACACAACAACCGAATATCGATAGAAAGCCTCTTATCAACTAAAGTCTCATTCCGTCACTTTCATATACTGCCAATGATAAATGAAACATGCAATAAGCCATATCCATTTCTCAGATCAACCATTCATGAAGCCACTTCTCCGTTGGCAAAGACCATAGAAAATTTCTGAGCCAAACCTCGATATTATCCTTCCAACATGATGAAATCGAATCAGTTTGTACTCATTTCAGATCCCGACGATCTCATCTAATCTAACACCACTACTCTGGTGACATGACACATCAATACAATCTAAAGCCACAACTCGTGCAATCCGTGCACCAATAAACAACAATGTGAATGTACTCCAATCATGAAGACGACTCGAACGAAAGGGCTGTACCACCAACTCACCAGTACCACCATAACAAAATGCTAAGAACCCTTCACACGTTGTAGAAATAGAATACGCGAATCTAACCCGAAGGGTCACACCTCCACATAACTTCTCTGCAATGCGCGACCCTATCCAAACACTGGTCCACATGAAACACCTCAAGTCACTATGCTCGAAATCGACAACCACGCGCAATTTGATGTCTGGAACCAAAGCAAATCATCATACCCATGCTGAAGCAAATAACATACACCACACAAACCCGAAAGGACATAACCGATACGCCATTCACCGAGAAACACCCAATTACTCTTCCTGCTCGACTTCCACTATGAAACCCCAATAAAACCGCATAATATGTGCCTATAACCATCAAATCATAATGCCTCGCAACACAGAAAGGTAACTCATAGATCTCCCCAGATTACTGATAAGCTCAATAACAATCGAATCAACACATCCCTCAACATTACAACTCGGAGCCAACCAAGTCGACTCAAGTTAGAACACACATCCACATTGGCCTGCCTACGGACCCCTTATCAAGGAAACCCTGAAGGTGCTCCCTCAACTCCTTTAACTCTGCTTGTGCCATACGATACGGTGCCCGGCATCAAATCAATACCGAAATCAACAACCTTGCCCGGCGACATGCCCGGCCATAAGAACACATCCGAAAAGTCCCTCACCACCAGAACTGAATCAATGGTAGGAGTCTCTACCCTGACATCCATCACGAAAGCCCAAATAAGAAACACAATCCTTCCCAGCCATCCGCTGGGTCTTCGAAATATAAAACCACCCTACTACGAACATAAAATCCATCGAACCTCACCACTAAATCCGTGGCATTCCCGACATAGCCAACATCGCCGCCTTAGCGGAATAGCTTAGAATGACACAACACTGAGACAACCAGTCTATACCCGATATCACATAGAAAATCTAACATACCGAGCAGCAAAAGATCCACTCGCGTCTCCAAACCCCGATAGTCACTAAACCGTGTCGATACACACGACGCACAACCACAACATAACCTGTTTATGAGAACTCCCATTCTCCAACTCCATATAGCACACGAATCACCATACCTGATCCCAATTCCGTCGTCCGAATATACAACACACCTCTAATACCCAATCATCCATGAGAGGTACTCCTATAATTCTTCTGTACTACCAAGCAAACCCGAATATCCACTTGTCGATCCAATAAGAGAGTGCCGGAATACTACTAATGTACCATAAACTTAATCACATTGCTTCTCTGAAACGTATACCCTCGTCAAGTCACACCAATTAGCAATACCATTTCCTTAATCGTCTGAACTTCATTTCCCTAATTATCTGAAGCTCATCTCCCTAATTATCTGAAGCTGCCCGCTGCCTGAGGACTTTCTGATCTTCCTCTCAGAACTGAACTAAGACCTTACACATGCAAATCTCAAGCCTACACCACATACCGCATAAACCATACCGTCCTAGGATAACCATGAGAACTTCGTATCCCCCCTACGAGCCATAAGCAACTATGCACTCAACTAGCCAAGAACTTTCCATTGATCCCATCTAGAAGAAAATCACAATACATCCCATGCTCCTCACGCCAGCAGAAAATATACCTCTCTAACCGTGGTAGAAACCGTCAAGAACTCTCCTGATTCCTTTTGCCAAGAATTTTCCTTTACTCGAGCCATCCTCGGTCTCAATCTCCGTAGGCCATAACTGATTCACCAGTACGCCTCAAACTGGAACCAACATAGCACATAAACGTGCAATCAACAACTCAATAGCAGACTCCGCCACTAGGTTCGAAGCCATAGATCGAAACACACACAATAACTCATAATGCATATACTCTATTGCTGCCATAATACCATAGTGAGATTAAACTCAATCCTTCATCAGCTC
>NW_017675191.1:61893-63437 GCF_001879085.1 Nicotiana attenuata | reverse complement strand
AAATCACCTAACGGAGCTAACCAAATCATAAAAATTCCAATCCGAGATCATATACTAACAAGTCAAATCTTGGTCAAACCTTTCAAATGTCAAGCTTCAAACTGAGAACTGTTCTTCCAAATTCATTCTGATCACCCTGAAAACCAAAACCAACGATTTACATAAGTCATAATACACTACATGGGGCAAGTCATGCCCGAGAACTGGCGAGCAAGGTGCAAAAGCTTAAAATGACCGGTCGGGTCGTTACATCCTCCCCCACTTAAACGTACGTTCGTCCTCGAACGTGCCCAGAGTTGTTCCAAAAGCCAACCAATCGCCGAATAACCTTACCACGCATATACCCGGGGGTGATCCCACGTCACCCTATCTCATATAGGTCCGATAACACATTGTAACTGAAATTTCACAATCCAATCTAGCCCATAAACCATAGAACCACATTTCCACTTCTGAAATCATCAATACGATCAGAATCTCACATTTATACTGTGAATAAGTCCGAACAAGCTGTAACAAACCAAATCTGTAACCTCAGGTGCAATTACATGATATACCACATAACTCAAACACTGGTAGTGATAACTTCTAATCACAGCAGCTGTACACAACAACCGAATATCGATCGAAAACCTCTTATCAACTAAAGTATCATTCCGTCACTTTCATATACTGCCAATGATAAATGAAACACGCAATAAGCCATAACAATTTCTCAGATCAACCATTCATGAAGCCGCTTCTCCATTGGCAAAGACCATAGCAAATTTCTGAGCCAAACCTCGATATTATCCTTCCAACATGATGAAATCGAATCAGTTTGTACTCATTTAAGATCCCGACGATCTTATCTAATCTAACACCACTACTCTGGTGACATGACACATCAATACAATCTAAAGCCACAATTCGTGCAATCCGTGCACCAATAAACAACAATCTGAATGTACTCCAATCATGAAGACGACTCGAACGAAAGGGCTGTACCACCAACTCACCAGTACCACCACAACTTAATGCTGAGAACCCATCACACGTCGTAGAAACAGAATACGCGAATCTAACCCGAAGGGTCATACCTCCGCATAACTTCTCTGCAATGCGCGACCCTATGCAAACACTGGTCCACATGAAACACCTCAAGTCACTATGTTCGAAATCGACAACCACGTGCTATTTGATGTCTGGAACCAAAGCAAATCATCATACCCACGGTGAAGCAAATAACATACACCACACAAACCCGAAAGGACATAAGCGCTACTCCATTCACCGAGCAACACCCAATTACTCTTCCCGCTCGACTTCCACTATGAAACCCTAATAGAACCGCATCATATGTGCCTATAACCAACAAATCATAACGCCTCGCAACACAGAAAGGTAATTCATAGATCTCCCCAGATTATTGATAAGCTCAATAACAATCGAATCAACACATCCCTCAACATTACAACTCGGAGCCAACCAAGCCGACTCAAGTTAGAACATACATCCACACTGGCCTTCCGAACTGGGTACCCTACTTTACTTACAAACGGGTA
>NW_017675191.1:23378-54678 GCF_001879085.1 Nicotiana attenuata | reverse complement strand
TATTAGCTTTATTAGGTTTTTTAGTATTACGATTAGCCTCCAGGTTAGTGGTTGCTTGGCAAAATAAAATAAGAGGTGGGCGGCCAAATCCCTTAGGGGCAGATTTGGGCCTTAAAATTACTAGTTTGGGCCATTGGTTTGGACTCCAATTGGGCTCCTTTTGAAACACCCCCTTTTGGACCTCTTTTAAGCTCATTTTAAGCTCTTCTGGATGCTCTTTTAGTGGACTTCAAGGGCTGATGTTGGGACCCAATCTTCCTCCCCTTGGACTTCAATTTGGGCCACCAAATAATTGTAAAACTTGGATAATTCATCTCCTTTGGGCTTGAGCTCTTCCTCTACAATTAAAAGCTTCTTTATTTTCCATTGAAGTCCAGCAATCTTAGTCTGCAATTCTTTAGCTTGAGATCTTGTAAATGGCCTTCTTGGAGCTTCCAAAACTCTATCATTGTCCTTGATGCTATCACTATTGTATTGCTAACATAATGTCTCAAGTCTCACTGATATGTCCAGTAATGTTAATCGTATGTCGTAATTTTTTATATGTTGAAGGTAAGGCATACACTGCATCTCAAGTTGAGACACAATTTGATACAACAAAAAGAGACTATGGACAAGTAGCAGTTGGTATTTCAGCAACAAATAAGCTCATAATCCCAAAATTGTTGGATTGGTATCTTCTTGGTTTTGCAAAGGACTTGGATGCATTGCTAGATTGGGTGTGCCTCCAGTTGCCATATGAACTTAGAAATGAAACTATTAAGTGCCTCGAAAGACGAGGAAGAGAGCCTCTCTCACTATTAGTACAAGTAATGCCTTACAATTTCAGCTTCAGGTACCTTTATACACCAATAAAGTGGAAAAATTAGTAGCACATATGACACAGTACACGTATACGAGAAGCATACAGGTTCAAGCAGAAGTGGTTTTGGACCATGTGATGGTCATTGATATTGTTCCAGATACCAGTATAGAATGTAGGAAATTCAAAATTACGCAATTCTTTATAGCCCTTGGAGAGTAAATAAGCTCAACGAGATCATACTGTCAAAAGTCTAAATAAAAATATTGTGTTACTGAAACAGGATGTGTAATCAGGCCGTTGTACATTACTGTCTCAATTCGTTTGACAGTATGAATATTTGGAGTCAATTTTTTCTTTGATTACAATTTGTCAGACTTTTGCTACAAAAATTAGTGATCTATATTTAGGAATGGGACTGATCCCAAAAGCAGTGCCGGCTCAAGCCTAAAGCAAGTCAAGCACTTGCTGTAGGCCCCCAATACTTTAAGGCCTCAAAATTAGTACTACTATATCAAAAAATAAATTTTGTATAACTAAATTTTTTTCATTTGTAGATGTAGTAATTCAGTCATGTATATCTAATAATTAATACTATTCCAGTTTATTTATTTTTCTTCACATAAATCACATGTTTTTAGGCGTTCGTGTTTTAATTGGGAGGCAGTGAGCCTACAAGTGACCAAAACGTATTTCTTTTCTTTCTTCAATCTTCAGCTAAATCAGTTCTTGTTCTTTATAAAATCAAATTCTCTCCTCATACTAGCTCATCTATCTATTCTGCCAAATAACAAGGGTATTGAGTAATTTGAGTAGCATAATCTTTCTTTCTCTTCCTCGCGTTTTTCTCAAACTCTCAATTCCGATAAAAATATATTAAAAAACTTATTGAATATCTCTTAGGCCTCTTATTAAGGTTTTGCTTTAGGCCACCGTATTGATTGAGCTGCCTCTGCCCGAAAGAGAGGTATTTCTTTATGGTTATGAAATCGCTTTGATTGAAAAGCAAGTCAATAATGCCATAAGTCAAACGGGCGGGTGAGGCGAGAGTCCTTCACTGCACTCACAGGAGAGGGGGTAACATATCTTATATAATAGTAAGGTCTTATCCCATTATTAGTAGTCGAAGTGTGGGCCGGCTAATTCAGGAAAAAACTTTCACATGTGCTTAGTCTAAGAAATCATGTAATTGAAAATATTAGACTATAAAATCATGTTAGTTAGACCCCTTTTTGGTGTGAATTTTTCCGTTTCACTCACTCTTCCTCCTGTATTGCTTTGGTTTAATCAAATATGTTAGAATTATCTACACTAAACCTTAAATATAGACTATGAAAAAGTTTTTGTTTGATTCAACAAAAGAAATTAACAGGTAAAATGAAAGAGGTCAGAAATGGTAAGATCGAAAATTGGATTGCAAAACATAAAGACACAGGAGTAAGGTTGTTGTATGAATGAATAAGTTTTGATGTTTACAGCGACACGTTCAGCTAGGATTGTCCTCTCATTGTAAACTTTTTGGACCATGTTTTAAAGAAAGATGTGCAATTGGTGGTCCAGATTCACTAAAAAAGACATTCACGGACCAAACAACAAAATCAGGTAAAATCGTTGAAGATGTACCAAAAAAGAAAAACAGAACTAAGAACATAAAATAACGACTTCTGCACTCATAACAGTTCGATCAAAAAACAAGAAAAATCAACTTTTGATGTGGTAGCTGCAACGGCTATTTTACATAATAAAATACATAGCCTTTTTTTTCTTTTTTTTTTCTACGATCTATGTGCATGTGTATTTCTATAGCCAACACCCAAATTTTTATCACGCTAGACGAAACAAATTTGGCCACAGAGGAAACTTAAGATGTCATCTTGTGCAGTTCTAGCAACACTTGGTGCCACAGCGACATATATGTTCTCTTTTTTTTGCAGTGGGTATAAGGTCCATGGGGATCAGTGTTTTACAAGTGGTAACATCCGTGGGAAGATAAACATTGTTAATATACTATATATCAAGATGTATTACAGGAAAGATCATACAAAAGAATACCTGCTAATAGCAAAATTTTCGAAGACAACCTACGGAATCCTGATTGCTCGAACTAGTCACACAAGGCCAAACTAGACAAGGGAAACATGAGAGGAAAAAGGAAGGAAAAGATAATTGAAGGGAACAAAAGAACACCAGATACAAAATGGAGGATTACACTATGTACAAACGATTGCACTATGCTAACACAACACCAAACACCACCACCAATTGCAGAACTTCCAGAGGTTCAAATGTTTTCATAGCAGATTCATATCGATCTTGAAAGATACACACCAGCTAGAATGATATCGACCAGTAATCTTTAGCCAAATGGAGAGGGAACAGGAACCACAAGTGAATCCGATCTTTTGATGCTTCCCATACCACATATAATGCAGCCAGGTGATGACAGAGCAGAGAATTTGGCCCCACATAGGTCGCAGACATCATAACCAATGGTTGATAGACGGCTAAGTGTTGCAGCACAGAACTGGGAGGGATCTTCTAATGGATCAATTGACTTGTTGGACAAGCCCCTTTGAACACATATATCAACCAAGCTCCTCAATTCGTCTTGCTTGCCTGGAGGTGCCTTAGATAGTAGAAGTTCGAGCATCTGCTTGGAATAACCGTAGTTCTGTACATCCATGTTCCTCTTGATAGCAGTTCGAATACAATTTATCCTGTGCTTAGCCAGAAGAGGCAGTGAACCCAAGTGTCGAGACAATCGTGCCATTTCATCCTTCGCACTGATTGCACTTGGGCCCTGGACTCTCTGCAGTCGGCTGATTTCCTGCAGAGAAGTGACAAAGGACTTAAAGCCACCCATCCAAACAGAGCAAGAACTCTAGTGAAAACCAAGTGATATTTGCTCAATGTTGCTGTTAGCAAGTAAACAAAAGCTTTCCTTTTGCAATGAAGCTTAATTTTATTCTCTCATGCTGTCTGTTTACAAAGGCTATCTAGATGAAACTACCTCTTGAATATGTTGTAGGGACAAAACAAAACAAGCAGTGGGCTTGTTGCATTAAACTCTAAGGTGGGAAATTCTCTTGAAAAGTTGAAACCAACAGCGTTTTGGAATGAAACAGAAGAATGGAGAGGAAGGGGTAGCTAGAGATTATAGGGCTAATTGCACTTTTTATCCCTTTGCAAATTCCAATTTTGGTCCTTGTGTACCTGACTTAACATATTTAACCTTCTAAAAGTATCAGTTGTGCACTTCTCAAATTGAATGTTACATGTGTTTAGCAGGATATCACAAGAACCAAAACTGCAATTTCCTATCAACTAAGGGACGAAGATTGTAATTTTCCCTTTTTTATTATTGCCGTTCTGTCTCTAGGATGGGAAAGAGGGACTGTAGAAAGGACTAGGTTCATACTCAAGTTGCAGAAGCAACTTGTATTAGGCACTGAGAAGATTCCCATTGGTAACTTTCGATGCAATATAAAGAGAACATAAGTGACATCAACTAATATGGAAAGAAGCAGGAGGATAGTAAAACAGACAGTACAGAACTGTTACTCTCCCAGCTGTGAGCCAAGTCACCCAAAGAATGCACAGCGAATTAAAATCAGACATCATATAGGACAAAGTTATTTAGTCCATTTGGCAACGTAGAACACTGTTTCTATTTGGTAAATGCTCAGGTACCTGAAGCAGGGTGACTGCAATTTTGTATTGTGCACATATTGTGGCTTGAGCCTTGATGTCAGCTCCACGAGATTGATCCTTAGCCAGTGCTAAGAAAGCTTCATCAAAACAGGACAATGCATCTGGCAGCTGATTTTGCTCAAGATGGGCAAGACCAGTCTTGAAGCAAACTGGAGCAGCAGCCCCACGAGGAACCTATGACCAAGAAAGATGCAAACCGTAAGAAAATGATGAGGATTCTGCTTGGACATATTTGACCACAAGACTTTCAACCGACAGTAGTGCTCAAGGACTTCCTCACTGTTTCTCTATAAATCCTTGTTGCATTTAGTTCCTAGAACCCGATAAAGGTTGATCCTAAAAATATACACCTTAACAAAACCACTATGTTCTTTGTTGTTAAGCTTATTTCTTTTATCTTCTTAACCTTTGACTTCCGATTTCTTTTCCCTTAACAAGTTAAAAAAAATTCACCCATCACTTGTTTAATCCTGATTTGCAACGATAAGGTCTTAAAAATGAAGAACTTTCTTGTAGTACCCAACTTTCTCAGCATCCTTGTATGTTCCTAATAGAAGGGATTTCCCTTCTCTAGGCCAACTCAATCATATCCAAATTGGTCAAATTTGAAGAATAAGGTAAGCTAATTGGTGTGCAGCATTACATTTTCTCTGACCAGAACGCTCGATATCCAACCATGACCTAATGACAACAGATCACTGAATATTAGCAATTGAGTAAGGGTCCTATCCTGAGGCCTCGCTGTACCTCCTAACACTCCAGCGGACCAGAAATATCAACTAAGAATTACATAACCACCTCACCAACTTAGTGAAGAATCTGATGAAAAAACCAACTCCTCGATAAATGAAAAATCCAGTTGTCTGTGCTTAACATTATCAATTGTGCAAACCGAAAGGAGTCCTAGAAAATTCTTCATGCTACTACCAACATATATAGCATTCAAAAGGTCCAATTTCCTTCTCATGCGCCCGCATTTGTACAGAGAAAACGAAACAATGTTAATGCTCACTATCAATTTTCCCATAATTACTAATGATCCAGACAAATTCAGTATGAACAGGAATTGGTCACACTTTGAAATTCCTTATCCAACGCAGGAATTCAGTATCCAGACAAATTTACTATTTTAAGAGTGGAAAAGCATACTTACTTGTCCAGGTCGCACGGCTTTTGGAGGAGAAGGTGGATGTACAGAAGGTTGTCCTGAACCTGGAGCTTCAAGAGAACTGAGATCAAGAGGTTGGCTGGATACTGGAAGTTTTGACATCTGAACATGAGGTTGCATGCCAGAAGGCTGAGTGAAGGGCTGTGGAGGAACACCACCATCAGGAAGACCAACCACCTCAAGTGAAACAGGTGGTTGAGTAGCTTGAGGGGGAACACCACCATCAGGTAGACCAACATCAGCTACAGATGCACTACCCTGGTTAGGTTGCATTTTAGTGGCTTCAGCAACTTGAGAACTTTGATCCAGCTTGGAAAGGAAAATCCCAGGAGGAGGCAATGATGCCGCAACCTGGAGGGATGATATAGTATTCTGGAAGAAGTCCTCTGGAATGGGCCCTGCAGTAACTCCAGCACCCGCTGCCTTAGGAGCTAGATTCGGCATAGATGCAGATTGTGTCAATGAATTTGTTCCAAAAATATCGGCAGATGTAGAAACCATTGGAGTTGTGACTGGTCCAGTGGTTGCAGAAGAAGGTTGAGGTACAAGGAGGCCAAGATCTGGGGATGAACCAGTTAATGACTTTGTTCTACTGATCGGCAAGCCCAACTGTTTTGTGGCTTCTTTAATCTTGTTCACGTCCACTGTAGCAGATGTAACAGGCTTGTCTCTAATTCGTATGTGTAGTTTTTTCGTTTTTGACGTTTCTTCTTCATCACTGCTGGTACCATCAGCAGCAGATCCATACAGTGATTTCTTGAATTCTTCTTCTGCTTTTGTTTGCTCATCTACCATACTAGACCTGGAAACTTGCTTGCCAAGGCTTTCTAGTCCCATTAACATATCACCCTTGATTTCAACCTCAGGCAACCCTTTGGACTGGTTAGCTGTTGATGCAACTATAGCTTTTTGAGGTCCATTTGCCTTAGCTTCACCATTTTCAGCTTTAAATGCTTTCACCAAACTATCTTCTCTCACTTCTACAACATTACCTCTTCCTTTTATCAAACCAAGGTAAACACCTATGTGATCCGTGACAATTGATGGAATTGTACCATCATCAGTTCTCATGTATGGCATCACCTCAGCAGCAAGCTCCCACTGAGGAATGCTCTTCAGATTAGTTGGTGTCTTGATCTCCCAATTACCACCACCCCATTCTGGTCCTTTAGGGACCATACTTTCAGCTGCAAAATTTGCAAAGATACCTTGTGTCCACCCAGTTGACCGCACTCTAAGGATCCTTTCACAGTATCGTCGTAATTCTGAATCTGCACCTTCGTCTTCCAGTTTCTGTGCTAGTCGCCGCATTGCACTTGGGTTAAGGTGGCCTATAAATAGGTCATGCATGCTTTCGTAATCTGATATGACTTCAAAAGTTTCTTTAGCACTGTCAAACTGAGCATATCTGCAATCTCAAAATAAAATCACATATAAGAATGAAAATAGTAAAAGTTGCTGAAATAAGATAGGCGCATGTCAATTTTGCATCAGTCTCCCTGAGAGTTATCGAGTAATTGAGGTTACACAAAATCTCCGCCAGAAAAGGAAAAAGTGGAATCTAGAAAAGTATTCTCAAAGGGTAACTCAAAAGTAGCAATCAATTTTTTGAACCAACACGTAGCTGCTGCTGTTATCACATGGGCACATTATTATTTATACCCTGAAACTTAGTCTAGCATTCATGTCGTATTACCTGTTCTACTAAAGCAAAATCATGTCACACTACTGGTCCGTCTCAGATATTAGGAACAAGCTACCTCACGTAGTTCAAAATATAACAAAGGCAGAGAGCTTTGCTGACATCACAAAAGTAATGGGCAGGTGCCCCTAACAAGCATATGAAGCAGAACATGTTAAACCAGAGTAATTGTTGACCGGCTAAAACAAAAAAGACACTGAAGAATAAAATATCAATTTGCGTGACAATTTATCGAGCATGTCCCAATTTGATTTGCTGGAGAGATAAACCAGTGACCCTTTCCATTGTACAAGCAAGATTGGTTGAATTAGCTCACTTTTCTGTAGGTCAAATATTCACTTATGTGGCTTTCTTGATTGCCTCTGCGTCAGGCAAATTTAGTTAATATTTTTAACGTGTGTATCCGCGATAATCTCATTTCTTTCAACGGAGAGGGGGTCCACCTTTTATTTCTACATCTAGGATTCGACTTGTACAATGGATACTAATAGGAATTCAGCCATTGTGGGGCAAGGAAAAGTTTAATTCAGAGGGAGGAGAAGAGGCAAATAGTGAAACAGAATCTCAGGAATAACACCAGAATAAATGTCATTTGGGAGAGAAAAGAAAATTAGAAGACTTACAATAAAACTATAAAGATCGAGAAATTATCTCTACCTTTTATATACAAATTATTAATTAGTGATACCTGCTTCTTTTCTCTTACAGAAAAGATCTACTCCACGTGCAAAATGGATATATTGCTGAGATAAATAATAATAGGAAAAACTTGTCGGAAAGCAAGTAGAAAAATCTCCAAGTATATAGCTTTTAATTGGAACCACAATCACATAGTCCAAGTGATACTTGATTATGGCTTGTCAACAAAGAGACCACAAAGCTGTAAACAGTAGGTAAAGTCCAAGCAGGTCAAACACCAAAGCCAAGAAAAAAAAAAAAGAAGAAAAAAGAATAACAAATAGCAAAGACAGGATAACATGAACTCGAGGACAGAGCACATAATTCTAGACATTTTAAACAGAAAATTATAAAATATTGCCATGATTACATACTTTATGCAAGCATAGCCCAATTGGCGAAAGCGCTGGAACAAATGTGAAGTTGGGGGGCATCTTGGATAATCTCTTGAACGTAGAAACTCGTCCTTTAAGACAGACAATGCAGTCGAAAACCGGAGCGCTTTGATTGCATAGATCCCTCTCAATACCTACTCAGATCAGCAAATATAAATACAAACACAATGCCAAGTTAGCACAACATATGTGTGAGAATGCTCCGGGAGAAAAATCTATTTATTAACAATGATACAATGAGCCCTATATATAATACTTATTCTACTCCTACTACATATGGGACTAGGACATATTCTACTCCTACTATATATGGGACTATGGGACGGCGTGTGAGGGGCTTTCTGCCCGGAGTGATTGGCTGGGGTTTTGTCGCCTGACTTTTTCGAACAAGATGGTAGTGTTGGTTTTTGCACAACACTTACCGATGAGGAGATAACGCAAATTAATCTTGAGTTGTCAACCGGAAAGACGCATAGTGACTGAATTTCTTTGTACCGATGGGACTGGAATTTCTGGGGTTTGGTCGCACAAGGGTTTCGGATCTGATGGTGGTACTGGTATATGCACAGTACCACCGTAGCAGCGATGAAACCAGGGAACAAGACGAACTTGCCGGAAAATTGCACGGCGATGAGATCTTTCTTCCCGGATGTTGCTGGAATGACGCGCAACGATAATTTTCTCACTGAAGCTCTGATACCATGTGAGAATGCACGGGCGAAAAATCTATTTATTAACAATGATACAATGAGCCCTATATATAATACTTATTCTACTCCTACTACATATTGGACTAGGACATATTGTACTCCTACTACATATGGGACTACGACATATTCTACTCCCACTACATATAGGACTGAGGACTAGTTACACATAACTATCTAACAATATGGTTCTGCACACGAATGGGTGCAGGGGGGGAGGTAAAGTACTATGAGTTATCTCAAGTTTTTTAGTACATTTGGAGAATGTAAAAGTGATTCACTGCAACCTCCCCTTCCACTTTTGGAGGGCTTCAAATGCTAGCATGGTGGGGTATCTAACCTTCCACATTAACTTCTAGTCCTCTTTTACTTCCTAACCAGACAAGTGAAGTAACTCTTATCCGTAAATAACTTCAATCCACTTTTACTTCTCTCCTCCAGTCGCTCCTCTTTTCACCCAAACAAAAAAAAATAAATTACCTAATAATTTTACCTGAGTGAACTGTGGGCCTGACTGGGATAATGACACGGCAAGATCACCACAAACTGGCGGACCTCTAGCAAGTATGTCAAGAGATCTTGGAGTTATTCGTAGACTGTCAAACCTTCATAACAAAAGCCCGAAAACTGTCAAATATCACAACTTTCTCATAATATTCTACTAACAAGCTTTTATGCAAACATTTCATAATCAGATTACAACTAAGAACCGATAAGGAAACTGCCATCATGTCGAACCTTTTCTCTCCCATTTGTATTCAACTACTACGAAATCTGAATATACACCAAGATATCCAAAATATATTATAAAACCACTTTTATATTAATTACAATATCCAAGTTCCAAGCCCAAGTGGCATGGACATAAAGGATTAATACAGCCGACACTGACTAGGATTGAGATTGGGCATAGTTGATCGGTTGTTTGATGGATTCCAAGTTCCAAAAAGATTTATGACAGTTTTTTAGCAAAGACACACAGAATCATGTTAAAACTGGTTCTTCAGAATTGTACATGCAAAGGATCTTCCCTAATCTTATTTATCAGACCTTTCACATTACACAATCGACTGAAAAGTTTCTAAATACACTTATCTAGCCTACATTCAATTATTGCATCTTTTGGCAGTTGACAAAAAGGGCCATAAAATTTAGACGTCCAAAGGACATCATTTTTATTTTTTTTAAAAGCGTGTGGCTATGATTAACTATGTACTAAGCTTTTGAGCAAAGGGAGTTTCGTCAGACTAGAAGGTTATATCATCCTAAAAACTATATATATATATATATATATATATATATAAAGAACATAATTCTTTTCAATAGAAAAAAAGAAGATAAAAAAGAAATCATCAAAGGGAGAACGAAAAAGGTTGCAAATTCAGTAGAAAATGATGAAGAAACAAGAGTAAATCATCAAAAACTCGTCATAGTCCAGAATTATTCGCTGTATGTTACAATATAGAGGCATCTCATTCCTGATACAAGGACAGAAAGCAGATAGAAAAAACAAAATATTAGGTACTAAGTACTTCGTAGCAAACTAAATTTTACCTCAATTTCTCCTTTGTAAAAAGTACATTTCATAATGTAGCCAAAAGAAAAGGAAAAAGAAATTTTTTTTTACTGTAAATCCATAAGACAGCCAAAAATTGTTTAATAAGAAAACAACCAAAAGTTCCCTGAGAGAACCAGCATTTTTGAGAGCTTTGGAGACTGAAAAGATACCAGTTAAAAACTAATTAGGACTTCAAACCAATAGATTTAAAGCATTCAACTCGGGATTAGTGGTTATTCTTTAAAGCTACATATCTTCTCTATTTACAATAGATGATAACACCAAGAAAGATTTAAATAGTGCGCAATCAGATCAAACAATTAAGTAGCATGAAAGAAATTAAAGATGCCAAACTAAAAGTCTAAAAGCATCAACATTTCGTAGAAGGAAAACCTTGAGGTTATCTGATATAGGATCTCTGAGAGGTCAAGCTTCTGTTCAAAATATTGTTGCATTGTGGCAAACCCAACAAGGAGAGGTTCAAGAAGTCCAACAAGACAGTTTTTAATTTCAACCCCTTTCTTTTGTCTAGGATTTATATCCGTAGGGTTAGCAAGCAGCAGCCGATCATTCAAAGCTCCAAGCAATACTGCAAAAGGAAGTCATGTAGCCAAAGTAGTTAAGCATCCAAGATTGCATGAAAAAAGATGTAACAAAAAAGAATAAATAGAACTGGATAGCCCCAAGCATGGGAGCATGTACATGCAGTTTGGAGGAAGAATTAAATATCCACCTGCATTAGGCATACTAATCGAAAGTATAGTCCTCACTTTGCCATCCCACCCAAGCATACTAACAGCAGTGGCAGTTGAAAAAAGAAGTGCAGGCCCAAGCCACAGAATAGATCTATAGTATCCAAAAAGTTAAGAATCCCAGGATGCATAAAACAGCCTACATAAAGATAAGTAAACTGAGGTGGCAATAAAAATAACAGGAACGATAAAAGGAATGCATTCAAGGATATTGAAGGAAGTCCTTTGTCAAACTTTGTAGAACTGCATGCCAGGATATCTAGATCTGCTGAAACAATAAGCACTCTATGTGTGGTCAATACACCAGCAACATAGCCCCTGAGAGTTTCTTGCCAGTGCACCTGGAAAAATATTATACTTGTGAAGGAAGCAGTTCTCGGGAGAAAAACCATAACAAACAGGAATAGAACTCAATATGTGAAGCTGCTAGTATTTGTATTGGAACTTTCTTAAACAAGAACTGATAGGGAGAAATCCTAAACCATTTACCTGGAGAACAATCTCATTTACTTTCAATTTGATAAATTTTCTTCCTTCAGCTTTTGTTGATATGTAATGGCCATCAGCATTTGAGAGGCGGTAATTTTGAACCAGTTTTGCCAAGCCAATCTGGTCACCGTGGGAAGCAAATACCAAAGTTGATTCTACAAAAACAAAATGATTGGATCAATCAGGATTGCCGCAGCAGTTTACATAATATATTTCATGGAACCCCCTTCAAACATACCTATTGGAGTTGAGAAGATGCGATGAACTTCAGTTTCGAACATAAACTGCATTGGACCCTTAGTAGTACCAACATCAGTGTCAGTAGACTGGTTTTGATCAATGGCGCCATTCTTTTCTTTTGACACTGGTAGAGCAGCTCCAGGCAAAATATACAAGGACAGCCCAGTCTTATCCTCATCTAGAATTGCATAGTGATTCTCATTAGGGCCAATAAAGGCAGCATCTAGACCTGGAGCAAAGGGGAGTAAACTCATTATTTTGATACTTAATGAGTCATAACAGAACTTGTTTATATGTTAAGAAGCCAAAACTAGCAGTTCTGATAGATGGTGAAAACCTTTAATAGTAGTTGCTTTACTATTAGCAAGTTGGTAATCTGTATTTTCCCAATAAAGAACCACTTCATTTGTGGCACCGCTGAACTCAAAAACGACGAGGAAGAGGTGCTGCTTTTTACTATAAATAATGTACTTCGGATGAAATTCTACATTTCCAGGAATCTGAAAGAACCAAAAAATTGTCAGTTTCAAAAGTGCAAAATACTGCAAATGTGTACTGCTTTAACATACTAATTGAAAATAACAATTAAGTATTACCGACGCGTAAAGCTTCTTGTAAATATTTTCTACTCCAGAAGATATATTGTATGCCATAAGGTTTGAGCCTTCAACATAGAAAGCCCTGACGGGGTAGTGAAGAACTCGGTTCTCTTTATTGAAAAAATTTAGATCCAGATGAAATGGCTGCATAAGATAGCTATTAGAGGTTATATCAAGCAAAACTGTGTGAAGAGAGTAGAAACTTAAATAGTTTTTTTTGAGAATGTGTAGAAACTTAAATAGTTGATAATGATTACCTGACAAACTGGGACATCTTTCAAATAATGTTTAGTATCCAGGATTGTGATGAGAGGTAACCGAGAAATTGGAGCACTTTTTGCATGACCTTCCATAAAATGCTGCCAAAATAAGATCAAGGTGACTTTTCTTATATATATTGACTTCCTTAAACGGCAAGTTACTGTTGATCTAGCATTATAACTAAAAAAGGGCAGCCAGGTGCATTAAACTCCCGCAATGCACAGGGTCCGGGGAAGGGCTCGGATCACAAGGGCCTATTGTACGCAACCTTACCCTGCATTTCTGCAAGAGGTTGTTTCCACGGCTCGAACCGTGACCTCCTGCTCACATTATAACTAATTACTAATAATCCCTCTATTTCCAATTCAATGTCTAGCTTTTTTTTCCTTATTATCTTGCTCTTGCATAATGGTTTAAACTTAAGGTCTTTTCAAGAAGCTTAAATTGTTCTTTAATATTTTATGCAAAACATTTTCATCTAGTTAGTATGCAATTTTCAAATATATTCTGCCCCTAGAGAATTGGTTCAACCATAAGATGCAGTGCTAGATGTGTGTATTAGGCACACATCACGGTTTGGAACCTGCCACTAACATGAAACCTGGTATTTAAGTGAGAGCAGGGTAGCAGATGGTCCCGTACTCCCCCGATACAAGATCTTGTACGTGTATTAATTCTAAAATATATCTTCTTCCAATCTCACTCAGCTAGAAAAGTGATGCACAAAAACTGCAAGAACATGTGGGTGGAGTATAGACTAATATTATTGTGCATCATATCACATTTGCCCAATATCTTTTTTTTTCTTTTTTCAAAAGGTAACAATTGTGTACTCCCTCCGTTTCAATTAGATGAGGTAGTTTGGCTTGACACGAAGTTTAAAAATAAAAGAAACTTTTCAAACTTGTGGTCTTAAAAGCTTAAGGGGTAAAAGTTTTGTGGGGCAAGGACATTTGTCGGGTTATAAAAGCTTCTCATTAAGAGTAAAATGGATAAAATGAAGAGTTTAAAGTTAAATTATTTCCAATTGTAGAAATATGTCATTCTTTTTGGAACCAACTAATAATGAAAGTGTGTCATCTAAATTGAAATAGAGGGAGTATATATTAATATAACTGTAAACCATATTTACAAGAAGGCAAAAAGAAGAGAGACCGACAACAATCCTAACAAGATGCAAGGATTTCTAGGATTGATGGAGTATCTACTGCGTAAGTCTGCATACACCAAAAACAAAAAAGCAAGACACAATCAAGCTTGATCTTTTGCACTAAATTGCTCTTGTCCTCAAAACTCCCGAAATTCCTTTCTCTCCCGATTGTCCACCAAATACATGTTGGGACGGTCCAATAAATATATCTATCTCTTGCTCCAGCTCCAGCTTCATCCCAACTAATAAGAACTTTAGTAATCTTACAAGGCATTGTCCAGGATATACCTCTAAGATTAATAAAAAATTTCCCTAACTGGTCTGTTATTCTGCAATGTAAAAATAGATGGCTAACTGTTGTCAAAGGAGAAAAGCTCTAAAAGCGCTCTAAGTCTATTTGGGCTTTAAGCGCAAAGGGCATTTGAAGTGTAGGCTTTAGTTAAAAAATGCGCAATGAAGGAAATAAATAAAAATTTATATGTAATTCGAGAACAAAGTAACAAATTCATTCATAATGTTTCCGTTAGCAGCTAATACACTTATTTCTTATTATAGTTGTTTAGTGCCGCTTGATTCAAGAGAGAACTCATGGTCAATGAGGCGCACGCCTTAGTGCCTTGCCTTACACTGAAGCGCAACTAAAGCGAGGCGAAGCGCCCTCCTTGAGCTTTTCTGAGCTTCAGGCTTAATCGCGCCTAAAATGAGCCTTTGACAACACTGCTTGACACAATGGAATCCCTCTCTTTATGAGGTTTACTTGGGTCAGAACTGCCTCCTTTGCCAATAACCAAGTGAAGCATGCTACCTTATATGTGTAACACCCCGTAAATTTGGCTTAGGTATGGACGTGGTAAATGAGTAGTAATAGACATGTGAAGTTCTATTAGGATGAGTATGGGTGGAAATAGTTGTTTTAAAATCAAAATGGAGAGTGAGGTGCATAAGATTCGACAAAATCGACTGAGTTTACAAAAGGCCCGTCTTCCAGCAGGATTTAGTGAAAATGTGTAAGGAATTTGGGAAAACTCAAAACACGAAAGTTGTAGGCCTTTGAAATAGCTTTCCAACGATATATAACGGATCTCTGTGCAAATTATATATGTGCGTTTTACAGAGCAGTGCGCAATATGCGCGCCCAGAGGGTCACGTGCGTGGTCGCGCACTTGTGGCAGTGCTACAGCCATTTTGCGCGGTCAGGTGCGCGGGGGGCGCACTTGGGGGGTCATTTTAAAGCCCTCCTCCGTCCCCCACACGCCTAAAACACAAAAACTTGCTCTAGGAAGGGGAGCTCTCAAAAACCTAACTCCTTAAAGGTCCCTCCACCATCCAAGGTAAGTTCTAATGGTGATTCTAAGTAAATTTCAATTTTCCAACATCTTATTAACATGGGTAAACCCTTCATATCATTAGGTATTCGATTGGGAATTCATTGTTGAGAGAAGGAACCCTAGAACTCGAATTCAAGGGGATTGAACTTCAAAAAGGCAATGTCTTTACCCTCTAATTGATTCTAGCATTGGATTAATGATTATAGACTCTAGTTCATGAGATATGAGTTGATGGGTTTAATAGAAAAGCATGAACGGATTATTGGTTTGGGTTGTTGATTGTTGATTAGTGGTTAAGGGTGTTGTTTACCTTATGGGTAATGAAGAATGATGTTGATTATAACCATTGGAGACTTTAGATTATCTAGGAGAAAGAGAATGGGTTATTGGGTGTAGAAACACCATTAATAAGGACTATGAAGCTTTATTCTCACCAAGTGTTTGATAAAATGCTTAAGTAACCAAAACATGACTATCATAGCTAATATGGAATCCCTTGACTTGTATTGCTATAGATTAAAGTTGAAAGGGTTGACAAACGTTGTATTACGCTCAAGAGCAGGAAGTTAAGGTATGTGAGGCTAACTCTCTATGTTTGGGAATGTTAATGATTCTCCCTACACTACGTTTCTTTTAAGACGTTACTAATTGGCTCAAAAATATAGTTTAGCCTAGTTCCTTGAATAGTTGTAGAACTTCTATTCTCTAGCTTCATAACTTGTTCATGACTTTCATTCTGGACGTTGTAAGCTCAATGTGTATTCAATATAGACTTGGGTTTGATGCCCCCGAGTCTTGGTATAGATTACTCAGTATGCCATAAACAATTGAAGTTTCAGTGTTCATAATCAGTTCAACGATACATGTCTTAGTCTAGTTCTATTCAGTATTATGTAACTCAGTATGATCCAGTATTCCAGTATCATGTAACTCACTATGATTCAGTATTTCACTATCATGTATTGCAGTAGGATTCTCAGTTCCTGATTTTAAATCCCTGAAGGATGAACACCTGTATTTGGGCCTGAAGCCGCAGTTAAAGCTTTATGTATCTTTGGGCCTGAGGTCGCAGTTTATGTTTTATGCATCTTTGGGCCTGAGGCCGCAGTTTATACTTTATGCAACTTTGGACCTGACTCCGCAGTTTATACTTTATGCATCTTTGGACTATACGTATACTTGGGCCCGAGGCTGCAGTTGTGCACATATATATATTGGGCCTGAGGCCGCAGTTTAATATTCAGATAAACAGGTTGTTCATCATTCAGAAGAGGGAGTATTCATATCCTTACTTCCTTTGTTTAGTTCAGTTATCAGTTATCAGTTATCATTTCAGTTATCAGTTATCAGCTATCAGTTATCATTTCAGTTTCAATTTCAGTTTCAACAATTATTATTTCAGTTATCAATTCTCAATAATCAGCCCAGTATTAGTTTCAGCATTTATAGTTCTTTCTTTCAGTTGCTTTACATACCAGTGCAATTCAATGTATTGACATCCCTTTTGCCAGGGCTTGCATCTCACGATGCAGGTAATGATTTACAGGTTGACGATTCGGAGCGCTAGGATTCTCGTACCAGCTAATTGGTGAGCCTCAATTCCTTCGGGGCATTATCATTACTTTATAGTCTTTTAATATTTACCGACAGTCAGTGTTTTCAGTATTAGTTTCAGCATTTATAGCTCTTTCTTTCAGTTGCTTTACATACCAGTGCAATTCAATGTACTGATGTCCCTTTTGCCCGGGGCTTGCATCTCACGATGCATGTAATGATTTACAGGTTGACGATTCGGAGCGCTAGGATTCTCGTACCAGCTAATTAGTGAGCCCCAGTTCCTTCGGGGCATTATCATTACTTTACAGTCTTTCAGTATTTACAGACAGTCAGTGTTTTCAGTACTTCATTAGAGGCTTCATAGACAAGAGTAATAGTTAGACAGAATTGCAGGCTCTTTATATTAAGCTATGTTGGCTACAAATATATTTCACAATGGTATTAGTATTTCCGCATTTTGATTTATATCATCCAGACTTTCAGTATACCAGCATGTGTTAGTTTATCTTCCGCTCAGTATGTTATGATATCACATGTTGATTCAGCCAGCCAGTTGGGTTCGCTCGGTTGCATGTAGTCAGGCACCGGGTGTCACGTTACGTCCAGGCCCAGGTTCGAGGCATGACAATATGGGATCTTGATTTTCCATTTATGCTTCCATGGCCAATTAGTAACACGTAGGTTGGCGTTGTTCAAAATCTTATATGCTGCTTTCACTTTGAAAATACCTCTATTGTGTCCTTGTCACCATAATGTGTCCTCCCCAATCTGCAACCCTTTAAATACTTCTAACTGCTTGTACAAATCAGTCAGTCTAGTCATCTCCCAGTCATTCAGCATTCTCTTGAAAAACAATGTCCCAACCTTGAAGAGTCCATATTTCAGCTATTGACTTTAGTTGATGTTGAGCCAAACCATACATATCAGGGAATAAATCTTGTAAACGTCTAGTTCCCAGCCAATTATCTTTCCAGATTGAAAAGATCTGGAGTTGAAAAGATCGAAGTTGTTTAGAGGAGAGAGAAAGATGAAAAAGGGCCCAATACGGAGAAGGTGGTTTGCTGGTCCGAGAAGTGGTTTATTTGCCTGATATTTTCAACTAACTATTCTATCTTTTTTGCATTCAAACAATTTCAATCTCTTCTTTACCTAATTCAACCGGTAACTATTCAAATATATAATCTTAAACACATCACAAGTTAAAATGGTCCATTTTCAGTACTACATGGCTTCAAAGCTTTTTATTGTGAAATAAGGTTATATTTTTCTATATAGAAGCTAGATATTAAAAAAAATTTAATATAAAATGATGGATACACAAACTTCAATCCAATATTGTGTTTAGTTCCCGAAAATGTTATCCTTTCTATATAACATTGCGACAGGATTAAAATCACATTGTAAGCAAGCGGCTGTTCCATCACTTAAGTATCATACACAATGAGATATTGTATTCAAATCACTTTCTTGATGGTAAAAGATAACAAAAAGCATTTAATTTAAAATATACAAAAAACAGTAAGTATATTATACCATATAGCTTATATGTCAGTTATAGTCCAGTATGGCCGAGGGTGTAGATTCTCTTTATATGGTTTTGGAAAATTCTAAACTTATGAGCTAGCTTTCGGGGTTAAGTTCAACGTCTTTTTATCTTGAGAAGTTATCAGAACTAGACCCATCTTTGATGTTAAGTTAGCCAATGTTGGGCCTCGTGTTATGTTATCCATGCTCCAGATATCCGGTCCTAAGAGTGTTGAGGTTAGTCTCAAATTAGTCGAGGGAATGAGTTGTAGTCTTTTTATATAGTATTAAGCAATTCTTACCTCATAAACTAACTTTATGGTTGAGTTGGGATAAGATCCATTTACTTAACAATGTCAAATAGAAGTATAGATGACCGGATAGACAACCAAAAACACCTAACTATCCCAAAGAACATCTAATATGCCCCCTTATCAGCAAAACCAAACAATCCATTAAAAGCTTCAAAAGTAGCTTTTGCCTAAGAATAAGTTCCTTATAATATGCAGGTCTCAATGTGAACTACTGTCAAGATCACTGCCTATTAACGATGTCATAATTGTTGAAGACATAATAAGTAAATAGAAGTGTGTAGCTTTTAGATTAGATGGTCACACACTTCAACATGGTATCAAA
Source organism: Nicotiana attenuata (assembly GCF_001879085.1). Taxonomy (NCBI): domain Eukaryota; kingdom Viridiplantae; phylum Streptophyta; class Magnoliopsida; order Solanales; family Solanaceae; genus Nicotiana; species Nicotiana attenuata. The sequence continues at coordinate 35,421 of NW_017675191.1, read as the reverse complement.
GCAAGCAGAGGCCCTGGGTTCGAGTCTCGCCACCACCCAATATCAAAAATAATTTTCATGTGCTTGGCTCATCAAAAAGAATCAAGCCCGCACGTGAGGGCGCGTGTTGAAGACATAATTAAGTAAATAGAAGTGTGCTCTCTAACAGCTAAAGCTTTTAGATGAGATGGTCAAACACTTCAATAATAACCAAACATGGGGATCCTACATTCAGCACCAAGGCTTCATTTATGTCTATAATAGTACTGCTTAAACCAATGTCACTATAAGCCATTGTTTTGTCCCTTAAAGCGAGGAAGCAACATAATAAGGAGCTATCGCTTCACGGCGAACTATGTGCTACAGAGAATGGGCGTATCGAAAATTGAGGCACAAAATGATCCTGACGAGTTGCATTGGTTCTTTGAATTCAACTTTGATGAGTTGAATTAACGTCAACATTATTGCATGTTGTATGCTGAAATTAGTTATTTTAATTGCAATTTGAAAATGTAAGTACTACATACACACTACCATCCCCAGACCCCAGTTATGAGAGAACACTGTGTTTTTTGTTGTTGTTGTTGTTGTTGTTGTTGTTGTAAGTACTGATTGAATATTTGGTAACTTTTTAAATTCGGTAAAATATGCATTTCACTTCTTGCTTTTTGCTTCAAGCCTACATATCCCTAACCTTCTATCAGCTAACAAGGCAACTCCTCCACATACCTTGTGAAGAAAGTTTGTTGGTTTACTTTTCTATCGTAAAGAAGGTAGGTATAACTTTTATTATAATCATGGTATCAAGGCCAGCTTACGCGCACCTCGACTAATTCCACAGGGTACTTACTACCTCCCGGCTCCCACCAGCACAGGTGCTGAATAACTCTGTCCACCAGGATTCGGATAAATCACCTAGTATTTCTACCTCCGCTAGGATCTGAACCGGAGACCTCATGATTCTCAACCCATATTTTGAAAATTATGGTGTGTGGATCAACTTGCATGCATCTCAAATATTCCACTAGGTACCTGTTACCTCGCACCAGTTTATAGGGTAACTCTGTCCACCAACGTTTAGGCACATGGAAAGAAATCATCTAAAGTTTTTGTAGTTTCCTCAAATTTTAGGAATTTGATCTATACAAGATAGGCCGTATGTCAACTGAAAAAAATTGTGAAACAAAGAGAATGGCTTACGCTATAAAGAAAAGCCTTTCGTGCAATATCCGAAATTGTAAGCTGACTTTGCCTGACACAAGAAAATTTTAAAAAAGACATTATTATTAGAAACCTTGTGGCAACTCAAATGGTCAAGTAATAAAATCTGAGATTCAAGCTACAAGTAGATTATATGAAAAAATAGTGAACCAACAAACTCAAAGAAAACACAACCTCGTGTTTTTTTAATAAACAAAATAAAAAATACGAGAACCCAACCTCGTATTACAATTGTTATTTACCAAATAGATCAAATATTGTATCTGAAGTACTAGAGTTGGCAAAATGGATAAACATGACAAAAGGATAGGCTTTACCCTACAAATCATGAACGAGAAGTAGGTTAACAATAAATTGTTGATAAACTGATTTACCATGTATAAATAAATGGACATTTATTAAAAGTTTATGATATAGAAGAAGAGTATAGAGATGAGGATCAGGCGACCTTAGACTAGAAGAAAACAAATTAAACAGACCAAGCTCTTTTAACTTCACCAAAGATCACTCAAGCAAATATGATGGAAGAGGCCTATAGCCTTACACCACCAGGAAGACAACAAAACCACTCTACCAATATATGGTGTCATCTCTTCTATAGTGTAGTTATTTTTTGGAAGTCAAGCTATAGTTTCTAATTTATCCGTAGTACTGTGACACTCCTGCGTATCTTCCATGGTGCTCATCTATATAGAGTAACTTAAGCTTAGGTTTTTGGCGGGAACTGCAATTTAACCCTTTCGACACTACTTAAACATAATGAAAGGTACATTTTCTTTATTGCAGTACTGAAATCTTTTGATTTAAAAAAAAAACATTAGTGACGACAAGCATGATTGGTTCTAACTGAATGAAAGAAAGAGAAATCTTGTAAGAACAATGGTTTGAACTTCATACAGCTCTGCAATATTCTTTGGTTGGTTTAGGCTATGGGACACACTTTGGTTATATCCTCTCTTGACACTTTTGGAAACCAGATTATTAAACCAAAACCACCCTCCTTCTTAGGAAGAAAAACCATTTTTTTATAACCATCATGTCGGAGCTAGCTTGCGCACACCTCGACTAGTTCCACGGGGTAGAAAGAAAAACCATGTCCCAATTACAAAGACAAATACCTCTTCCCACCCATCCAAAAAAAATCATGATGAGCAATGCAACCCAACTCACAACCACCTTTGGGGTTTTGAAATATAAATAAGAAATGAACTGCCCGAAAAAGCACTTCAAGTGTAAAAATAGGGGTGTCTAAAACTTCACATGGCCTCAAAGACTTTTATAAAGCAGATAATCAGCCTAGATTTTTGTATATGAGGGAATATATCTTAGGAACAGAGATGATGAAAGTGTAGTTAATGCTCTGAGGTAACTTTGTTAGCATAGAATTATTTAAACCTTCACGAGATCCCCTTTAACTACATCCCTACAAGTACGGACAGAAGACATGGTAAACCCATCAAGACCACAAGCTTTATCCTTTGATTGTGGTATGTAGGTGCACCTTTATTATATTTTTTTGGTAGTTATCTATACCCCTATGGTTCTATTGATGGTACTAATATATTGTCTCTTTTCGTCTTCTTGAGCCAAGGATCTTTCAGAAACAGTCTCCCTACTATTCGAAGCAGGTCTAAGGTCTGCGTACAATCTACCCTCCCCAGACCCCACTTGTGGGAACTCACTAGGTTGTTGTTGTTGTTGGTAGTTATCTATACCCCAATTAGCTAATCACAAATTAATCATAGTTGAAATTTGTCAGAGAAAAAAATAAAAATAAAAAAAGGAAGTTTTCTTTCTTCCAATCCAAGTAGTTTTCATACGCCAATCACATTGATTATATTTGAAAATTCATCAAAGAGATAAAACCAAATAAAGAAGTGCAAGACAAGAAAGTTCTTTCTTCCAATCCAAATAAGAAAAGAAGGAAAATACTAAAATAAGAGTTAAGACAAATACTAAGAACTAGCATTAGACTTCTTCCCCATTTTCAACCTGTATCTGTCCATTTGTATGTGCTGCTACTCAGCCTTTTCATAACTTCAATACAAACCCAAGGAAATCTTTAATAATAAAAGTAGAAAGGAGAGGATATGTAACTTTCCCGACTTGCAGAAGTAAAATCCTATGTGCTACATGTATGTATGCGCGCGCGCGCACAAACACACACATACATACATGTGTGTATCAGTGTATGTGTATATGTGTGTGTGGTGTGTATGTATGTAGTTGTGAATGCATATATAACAAGGAATATTAACCAAGATAGTGCAAAAGGTATACCAATAAAAGAACAGAACAAAAAGCCTAGCCTATAGACACTTAAGGTTAAAGAACAGAGAATAGAAAAGCTCATCAGCTCCTCTTTTGCTAATGTGTGTGTATACTTTTTTTTCTAAAGCTGAAAGTTTATCCTGTATATCGGAGAAGATTCTCCCTCAACACATCAGTTATCTCGTTCAATCAAAAGACACCCAAATACTGAGGCTCAGGAATGAAAAAGGGGTGCATTCGAAGTTCTATAGCATAAATATTAGCAGTGTCCAACCGATCAAAAAGAAAACATTAGCACTGTCCAAATGATGCAACTCTCACTTTTATCTGATGACCCATCAAGAAACTATCTTGGGGAATAATTCTCAATATGGAGAGTGCAAAAGGGGGCAGCAAAGATGTGGAAAGGATAAGCAACAACAGGCAACCAACCAAAGACCTAGGCCAGATGCACGGAGACAGGAATTTTGTTTAAATACATTAGAATCATTTTCACCGCTTGAAATGACTAGTCAACTACATGTTAATGACAGGAATATATAAAAAATGAAGAATGACATTAGAGAGGATGATTTTCATTGCAAGCAAAGTGTAAGTTTGATCACAATCTAACTGAATATTCAATTTATACTTGGATATGGGCATTGAAATGTTTTCCAATGAGGTCATAGCTAGCCTACGTTGGGCTGCTAGAAGGGGTATATGCTAGACAAATTTTGGACTAGGATATTGGGCAGACAGCTGCTAGACCATAAGTTTCACCCACATCGGCATTGTCATTAGACAGGCAAGCAAAAAAGTACTAACCAAACCATCCAACTTTTCCATGTCCCAATGAATTCCAATCAAATGTTCTTAAGAACAGTAATTACATTATTTTTGTTCACAGCAAATTCAAATACCTTGCCCAAACAGAGAAAATTATATGCAACGAAAATTAAAGTAAAGCTTAAAATTCACAACTTGGGTTTCCTGAATGTTACTCACTCTAATAGAAAGTGAACAATGATAAGGCCCAACTCACCCTTTCAAATAATGTTCTTGTAGCTGAGCTTTAAGTTGGTGATCAGCTAATATTCCAGATGAACCAAGGGCTGAAAGCTTTTCCTTCAAGACAGATGCTGCACGGGATCATAAAAGTAGAACAGCAAGGTGAAGATATATATTAAAGTGATCACAGACCACCGATAACCATATTAAAGAACATTTACCCCAAAAATATATTATTTTTTTGATAAAGAATCCCAAAAATATATATTTAGATTACAGATTACATTTTTTTCTTTTCGATAAAGTAATATTGATGCTCTCTGCTTCCCTTGTATACGTATGCTATACAACAATACAATGCTTATAAAAAAAAAAAGATAGGCCTTTACAACAAAAAAACAATCATTCACACTAATAAGGACCTTGTGGTGCACTAAAAGTTGACCAAACTCAAAAAAAAACATACTGATTGCATATTGTAAGGGGAACAAACAATAACAGCAAATTAGCAAATGCATCTGTTAGACCTGCTGTTACTAGGGTCTATAACCGCAGAAAGAAGGGTGAAAATAAGGATTAAATGTAACTGTTTTATTTATTTATTATTATGTATCTGTATTGGTAGTAGTTACCTAGCAGTTAACTAGTAGTTCAGGCAGTTATTTTGTGTTATATTATATTAGGAAGAAGGGAAGACAGGCAGTTTATTCTGTAGTATTTTCTCTGGCAGATTTGGAGGTTAAGGTTCCTCAAAATACCTTGGTTGTTAGGTGTATTAATGTTCTAATTGTTGTTTGTTTCTATGTAGAACTTATTATGTTTGTTGGTAGCAATAAAGAATAGTTGAAGTGTTGTTCTGTATTGCAAATTCACTTATTACAGTTAGGAGATATTCTGGTTACCTAACATTTTTGGTATCAGAGCCTTCATGGTTTCAACCAGAATGGAAGGACGAATTGAAGGGTTAGAGAAAACAATGAATGAAGTACAAGAGGAGATTGGGGCAATACGGGATTACCTAGGCCAGTTACGGGAGTGGATGCAGAAAAAGGATGAACATGATGCTGAAATTCTTCGACATATGAAGGGAAATCCAACAAATCAGGCAGATCCAACTAAAGAGGCAGAAATGATGGCAGAAAATAGCGTCAATCAGGGAGGCAATGGACAGCATGAGGGGGTTCAACCACAATTTTGTGATGAAACACGTCCTAGAAGGCTAGAATTACCCTTATTCTCCGGTGATAATCAATATGGGTGGCTTAATAGAGCAGAGCGTTATTTTCATTTCAATGGCATTGATGACAAGGATAAATTGGAGGCTGCTGCTGTTTGTGTTGAAGGAAGAGCCTTAAATTGGTTCCAGTGGTGGGAGACAAGAACTCCAGTTGTCACGTGGGATGTGTTTCGAGTAGCCATACTCCAACGATTTACTCCATCACAGTTGGGGAACTTATACGAAGTTTTGATAGGGTTGCAACAAACTGAAAGTGTGGCCCAATACCGAGAAGATTTTGAACTACTCTTAGCACCCTTGAAAGATGCCGACGATGAGGTTTTGATGGGAATATTTATCAATGGTTTGCGAGAGGAGATCAAAGCAGAATTGCGTCTTAGCAACTTGGGAACACTAACCCAGATAATGGACCAAAGCCAGCGTATTGAAGAGAAGAATTCGCTCTCGGCCAAGCACACTTGCCAAGACATATGCGTATGGCACTTCCTAGGAGTCCAACCCATTTCCCTGACAACAACCGAACAGGAAGCACTACAAGTCCTCATGTGCGTGTAGCCACAACACCCTTTAACTCTGCACGTACAGCTGTTACAACAGTACCACGACAATTTCACGAGCAAAAGCGGGGAGAAATCGTACCGGCAGCACCAGAAACTTCTGCAAGGAGTGGAGGAGCATACAAAAGGCTATCTAATGCAGAATATCAAGATAAATTGAGAAAAGGGCTTTGTTTTCGCTGCGATGAAAAATATGGCCCTAATCACCGGTGCAATTTATAACAGTTAAATTTACTTATTGTGGCAGCAAAGGATGACCAAGAAGGAGGCACAGATGAGCAAACGGAGGAAGTAATAAGCGCAGGGATAGACCAATTAAATGTTCTAGGACAGACGGAACCACAAAAGTTAATGCAGTTGTCTTTGCACTCTATTGCAGGATTTACCTCAAAAAAGTCATTGAAAGTATGGGTAACAATATTGGGAAAGAAGGTTATTGTGTTGATTGATATCGGAGCCTCAACAAATTTTATCTCTCGCACAGTTGCTGAAGCATTAAGGTTAAAACAAACAGAAACAAAGCTGTTTTTGGTAGAAGTGGGGAACGGACAGCATGTAGAAAGCATGGGAAAGCTGCAAAGAAGTGGAATTGTGGATTGATGAAATGCGGGTAATACAGGATTATTTTCTTTTCGATTTGGGCAGTGCCGATATAGTGTTAGGAATCGAGTGGCTAGAGACTTTGGGGGATATCCAAGCCAATTTCAAAACATTGACGTTGAAATTTGAAATAGAGGGGCAAACACGAGTTGTTCGAGGCGACCCCTCATTGTGTAAATCGGAGGCTTCACTCAAAAATCTGTTTAAAGCCTTGCAAAAAGATACAGAAGGGTATTATGTTGATCTGAATGAGTTAACAGCAAGGGAAGAACAAGAGAATTTGGATTTGCAGCAATTACTTGAAGAATTTGGAACGTTATTTGAGGAACCAAAAGGGCTGCCACCTAGTAGGAGCAATGATCATGCTATCCAACTTAAAACAGGAACCAATCCACCCAATATTCGTCCATATCGTTACCCCCATTACCAGAAAAATGAGATTGAGCGAATTGTAAGGGAAATGCTAGTAGCTGGTATCATCCAACCAAGTACAAGTCCTTTCTCTAGTCCAGTATTGCTAGTTCGCAAAAAGGATGGTAGTTGGCGATTCAGCGTGGATTATCGGGCCCTTAATAAGATTACTATTCCAGATAAATTTCCAATTCCAGCAATTGATGAGTTATTAGATGTGCTTGGGGGGCCACTATATTCTCAAAATTGGATCTAAGATCCGGGTATCATCAAATCCGGGTTTGCAAGGAGGATGTAGCGAAGACAGCTTTTCGTACACATGAAGGCCACTATGAGTTTTTGGTCATGCCTTTTGGACTAACCAACGCTCCATCTACTTTTCAAGCCTTGATTAATGATATATTTCGCCTTACTTACGTAAGTTTGTATTGGTCTTTTTTGATGACATATTAGTTTATAGTGCAAATTTTGCTACTCATTTGGATCATTTGCGGGAGGTGCTGCAACTTTTAAAACGTCATAACTTGGTCGTCAATCGGAAAAAATGTCATTTTGGACAACTGGAGTATTTGGAGCATATTATTTCAGCACATGGAGTTTCAACACATCCTTCCAAAATAACAAGTATGGTTAATTGGCCAATTCCCAAAGATGTTAAAGGTTTGAGAGGATTTTTGGGACTTACTGGTTACTACAGGAAGTTTGTTCGTGACTATGGGAAGATAGCCAGGCCACTCACACAATTCGAAAGATGCTTTTAGTTGGAATAACGAAGCTCAATTAGCTTTTGATTCTCTTAAGCAGGCTATGGTCACTTTGCCGGTTTTGGCACTACCGGATTTTAACAAGGTGTTTGTGCTTGAGACTGATGCTTTAGGATTTGGGAGTGGAGCTGTCTTAATGCAAGAAGGACTGCCCATTGCTTTTCTCAGCCAAGGACTCTCTATTCGAGCACAGTCTAAATTAGTATATGAGAGAGAGTTAATGGCTATTGTTTTAGCTGTACAAAAGTGGCGTCATTACCTAATGGGTCAACATTTCATTATCCGGACGAACCAAAGAAGTCTCCAATTTCACATGGGCCAGCATGTAATGGTTGAAGAGCAACAAAAATGGGTCAGCAAGTTCGATGGGATTTGATTTTGAGATTCAATATCGGCCAGGTTGTGAGAATAAGGCAGCTGATGCTTTGTCCCTCCAGTTTCATTTCATGGCCTTTTCTGTTTTACACAACAATACCTTAATGATCTTGTCACAGAAATTCAACAAGATGATCAACTTCAGCAAGTGACACAAGATTTCCTTCGAGATCCAGCTTCACAACCGAATTATGCTCTAAAAAATGGCTGCCTATTGTCAAAAGTCGGTTGGTGACTCCCCGTTCTTCATTACACATTCCTATGTTCCTTAAAGTATTTCACTCCTCACCTACAGGTGGTCATTCAGGTTTTTTCCAGACATACAAGCGTATCTCACAAGTGTTGTATTGGAATGAAATTAAAAGGGATGTACAAAAGTTCGAGGCTAGTTGTGAAGTTTGCAAGCAGAACAAGTATGAAGCCCTTAGTCCCGCTGGCTTGCTGCAACCATTGCCTATTCCTGCCAAAGTTTGGGATGATATTTCTATGGATTTCATCAGTGGATTACCAAAAGCAATGGGGTACGATACTATACTAGTTGTGGTGGACCGTTTCACCAAATATAGCCATTTTCATCTCATATCTCATCCATATACAGCAAAGAGTGTTGCTGAGCTGTTTGTTCGTGAGGTTGTACGACTGCATGGCTTTCCCAAATTTATTGTTTCAGACAGAGATCGGGTTTTTTTCCGCCAATTTTGGCAGGAATTATTTAAATTGTCCGGCACTAACCTCAAATTAAGCTCAGGTTATCACCCTCAGACCGACGGTCAAACTGAGGTTGTCAATCGCTCCTTGGAGACTTATTTACGATGTTTTGCAGGGGCACATCCAAAACAGTGGCCAAAATGGATTCCTTGGGCTGAATTTTGGTTTAATACCACTTACCATGGTTCCACCAAGATGACTCCCTTCGGAGCGTTATATGGACGAGATCCTCCTTCCTTGCTGAGGTTCACTGATGAAATTTCTGCTGTCGAAGAGGTCAACCAGCAACTTGTTGATCGCGACACAATTCTGGATGAACTCAAAGCCAATCTGACCCGTGCTCAAGTTCAAATGAAACTTTATGCTGATGGTAAGCGTCGTGAAGTTGTATTTCAGCCTGGTAATTTAGTTTATCTTCGCATGCAACCTTTCAAGCTTCGCTCCCTTGCTAAAAAGGTTAATCAGAAGTTAAGTCCTCGTTACTATGGGCCATATACTGTCTTGAGCAAAATTGGTGAAGTTGCTTATCGCCTTGATTTACCCCCTCATTCACGGGTGCATCCCGTATTTCATGTTTCTTGGCTAAAGCGTGATGTGAAAGATTCTACTCCAGTTCAGCAGCTCCCTCCTTTCTTGTCTGAAGAACTTGAAATGCAAGTGCAACCTGAAAGTGTAGTGGATTGTCGGACACTCTTGAATGGCTCCCAAGAAGTTTTGATTAAGTGGAAGGACTTACCAAACTTTGAGAACACTTGGGAATCCTATGAAGTCATTGATGCGCAGTTTCCTCATTTTCACCTTGAGGACAAGGTGAAACTTGTTGGGGCGGGTATTGTTAGAACTGGTGTTACTAGGGTCTATAACCGCAGAAAGAAAGGTGAAAACAAGGCTTAAATGTAATTGTTTTATTTATTTATTATTATGTATCTGTATTGGTAGTAGTTACCTAGCAGTTAACTAATAGTTCAGGCAGTTATTTTGTGTTATATTATATTAGGAAGAAGGGAAGACAGGCAGTTTATTCTGTAGTATTTTCTCTGGCAGATTTGGAGGTTAAGGTTCCTCAAAATACCTTGGTTGTTAGATGTATTAATGTTCTAATTGTTGTTTGTTTCTCTGTAGAACTTATTCTGTTTGTTGGTAGCAATAAAGAATAGTTGAAGTGTTGTTCTGTATTGCAAATTCACTGATTACAGTTAGGAGAAATTCTGGTTTCCCTAACAGCATCTAACGCATCTCCCATTATCCAAATGAAGACCAGAGAGGGGATAAAAGTAAAATGAATAAGAGAAGACAAGGTGCAGGGAGCCTTCAACACACTCCTTTAACCTCCATCAACAACCCAAGATATGTTAAACACTTGGGATCACAACCAATTACATGTGTCGAATCGAAAGATAGTTGCAAATGCCACTACTTTCCAAGAAAATGCACGCAGTAACCACAATAGAACAGCCACATAAAAAGTTAGGTATGCTGAACACTTGGGATCAAAACTAGAGCAATTAAATGTATCAAAACATTGTAGCCAATTCCACTACTAATTTTCTCAGCAAGATCATCCAAATAGTAACAACAGTATAGTCACATAAACAGCGACACCATTTTGGAAACTGCGATTTTTCATGATTCGATAACTCGGTATATCATATTATAAATTGAAACCCAGGTAACAGAGAAATCAAATGAAGTGCCGAACAACATTTGTAGAAAAGAAGACCTAACTTGATAAACACGTCTGAACAAATTATAATACCACAAGAATCCAATGAAACCTTCAATGAGGATATAAAGGCTCTCAGTTAAATAGGAAGGACTAACAGAACTTGAGACATGCAAGATAAAATTTAGCACCAATATAAGATATGGTATTGAAATCTACTTACCCTTCACTCAAAAAAGATATGGTATTGAAATCTAATAAATGTAGGAATTAAAGCACACAGCATGATTCTTAATTAAGAAATACCTGAAGATCCCCTTGCACCTTGCAGAACTGCAAATAATTGTTTCCTTCCATCCCTAGTAAAAGCAGCTCTATTTTTTCTATTGTCAGAACCAGTCAAGCTCTGTAGGAAAACACATAAATGTGTGAGTGCCAACACAAGTCACAGGCATGTGGCATAAATTGAAATGCTCACCATAAAAAGCAATGCAGCTAGGTTTAATTTCGGGTGAACTTCTAATGCCCTGATCCGAGGGAGTGGATAAACTGTTTCTCCTCCTTGCTGAGATAGAATTCTAGGGATGTCAATGGATTCAATTGCTGCACCATAGCAGTTAACTTATCAACATATAGCATCAACAGAAATAAAATCAACAGATCACAAAGAAACAAGTAGAAATGGACATATGTACTCCTTCAGTCTCATTTTTGTGATACAATTCTACTGACATGGAGATTACAGTTCTAATTTGAAATTCGTATGTTGTTGGTAGCAGTAGAAAGAAAAAAGTATATAGTAGTTATTGCACCATAATGTACTAAATTTGACTTTTCATATGAATTTTAAATCTTCAAAGAAGTAGGTTATGTAAGATATTTGTTATTTTTAAATGGATCAATACTTTTGGAGGTTCTCAAACTAGAAAATATATCAAATAAAAATGAGAAGAAAAGAGTACTATTTGAGAACAGGTTCCATGATGTGTCGTGTCAATTCTAGATTTTGACCGATAAGAAATTGACCATTTCACGATTCGTGCGTATCATCCTAGCATAGGGGACTTAGGGGCATGCTAATCTTCTCTCTTATCGCTCCAATTTTTTTGGATGAACCTGAAGAGACTGTCAGTTCTAAATTTAATCAGCAATAAGAATAGCATTGCTTATAACCTGCAGGAAACACCATAAAAGAGCCTAAAACTATAAAGTATGAGCTTACTCTTCTTCTTTTTTCTTTTTTTTTTGTGTGTGTGTGGTGGGTTTG